>NW_007731514.1:179077-191147 GCF_000696425.1 Galeopterus variegatus
GGAGCACTGCTGCGCTCCCTCACTGCACTCTCCCGAGTGCGCCATGGGCTCGGCCCTAATGAACACATTTTTGATGCTCTTCTTCATACCCACTATCACTGCTCCTGACAGCAATAAAAAGAAAAAAGGAGTATAACTTTGGAAGGGAAATAACAAAATTGTCATAATTTGAGATTATTTTATCACCTTGAGAAAAACTCCACAGACTGAACAAACTAATAAAACATAAGAAAAGGTCTACCAATTTAACAAAACCAACTTATAAAACTTAATAACTTTCCTTCATATTAGCAATAAGCAACAGAAAATACAATAGAGGATGAGATTCAGTTCTAAATAGTAATATGCCCTAAAAATGATATATAAATTACCTAACAAGAATGACAAGAACATTACGTGGATATTTTTCAAACTCTTTTCAAAGGCCAGAAAAGAAGAAATGGAAAAATAGAGAGAGAGCTCATTTGCATCAATTCACTTAACATTAATAAGATTTCTATTATCTTCAAGTTAATGTAATGTAATTTGAATAGAAATTCCAGCAGGATCTCTTAAGGAATTAGATGAACAGTCTGAAACATATGCAGGTGAATAGAGGCCACGAAGGGCTAAGACAATTGTGAAAGTGAAAGTGAAGAGCAAAGAGGGAGTTTGCCCAACTTGATATTAAAACATACCTCAAGGGGGAGCTATAAAGACCATGCAGCAATGACACAAAAACAAACAGATCAGTTCAATGGCAGAGGACCCAGAAACAGCCTATGTGTTTATAGGAACTTTGCATTTGCTAGACGTGGCCTCACGAATCCATGGTGAGATATGAAACATTTGGAGGATGGTATGGAAAAAACTGGCTTAATATTTAAAAAAATAAAATAAAATTAGATCTATTCTACCTCATATACAAAGATGAAATCTAGATGGATTAAAGGCCTACTATTAAAGATAATATTAAAATAATACTGAAAGAAAACTATAAGAGAATATGTTTGTGGGTGAGGATGATTTTTAAGACAATACCCAAATGTACAAATCTTAAAGGGAAAAATTAGTGGATTTAACTACATTAATTAGTAAATTTAGTTATATTAAAATTAAGCATTTTTGCTCAATTAATGATACTCTAAAGCCAACAGAATAACAGAAGACAGCTGCCAGTGGATTAATAAATGGAATGAGAGAGGGCTACAGTTTCTGGAATGGCAGCATGAGGAGCTCTGTGGACATTCTCTGTGGTAAAACAATCATAAGTGGCAAAACATTGTTTTTTCTTTTTAAAAAGCCATTCAGATTCTCTAAAAATTATCTTAAAAGCACCCACCAAAAAAATACTCTCTCTCTCCAGCTCCCTCAGGAGGAGCAAGATGCCAGCATTTACCATCACTCCCCAGTCCCATGTTGCAGAGGATAAATGTCAAGTGAGTGTGGCCAAACAGTAAGAGTTCCCTTTCTGCACCCCAACATCCACTTGTAGGATGAAGGACCTACCCCAGATACAGCATGCCAAAGATACTTGAGCTTCAGTCACCCTTGACCCAATTTGCTTGTAGGGCAGAGGTTCCACACTGGGATAGACAAGTCAAGAAGACCAGAGGCCACTGCCTCCACCCAGCAGTTTGCTCCTAAAACAGAGGTCTCATTTGAAAAGAAGCATACCGCTATCCCTGCCCCAGCTCTGGAGCAGTGGCTCNCTCAGCCAGTGAGTGCTGTGAGCGCACTGGTCATCCCTATATAGGATCCCAACCCACGGCGGGAGCACTGCTGCGCTCCCTCACTGCACTCTCCCGAGTGCGCCATGGGCTCGGCCCTAATGAACACATTTTTGATGCTCTTCTTCATACCCACTATCACTGCTCCTGACAGCAATAAAAAGAAAAAAGGAGTATAACTTTGGAAGGGAAATAACAAAATTGTCATAATTTGAGATTATTTTATCACCTTGAGAAAAACTCCACAGACTGAACAAACTAATAAAACATAAGAAAAGGTCTACCAATTTAACAAAACCAACTTATAAAACTTAATAACTTTCCTTCATATTAGCAATAAGCAACAGAAAATACAATAGAGGATGAGATTCAGTTCTAAATAGTAATATGCCCTAAAAATGATATATAAATTACCTAACAAGAATGACAAGAACATTACGTGGATATTTTTCAAACTCTTTTCAAAGGCCAGAAAAGAAGAAATGGAAAAATAGAGAGAGAGCTCATTTGCATCAATTCACTTAACATTAATAAGATTTCTATTATCTTCAAGTTAATGTAATGTAATTTGAATAGAAATTCCAGCAGGATCTCTTAAGGAATTAGATGAACAGTCTGAAACATATGCAGGTGAATAGAGGCCACGAAGGGCTAAGACAATTGTGAAAGTGAAAGTGAAGAGCAAAGAGGGAGTTTGCCCAACTTGATATTAAAACATACCTCAAGGAGGAGCTATAAAGACCATGCAGCAATGACACAAAAACAAACAGATCAATTCAATGGCAGAGGACCCAGAAACAGCCTATGTGTTTATAGGAACTTTGCATTTGATAGACGTGGCCTCACGAATCCATGGTAAAATATGAAACATTTGGAAGATGGTACAGAAAAAACTGACTTAATATTTTAAAAAATAAAATAAAATTAGATCTAGGGCTGGCCCGGTGGCGCACTGCTACAGTGCGCCGCTTGGGAGCACGATGGCGCTCCCGCCGAGGGTTCGGATCCCACATACAGACCGGTTCCCGCTCACTGGCTGAGCGAGGTGCGGGCGCGACACTGAGGGTTGTGATCCTGTTGCCGGTCCCGGTCCGGTACGGGCGCGACACTGAGGGTTGCGATCCGTTGCCGGACACGAAAAAAGACAGAAAGGAAAAAAAAAATAAAAATAAAAAATAAAATTAGATCTATTCTACCTCATATACAAAGATGAAATCTAGATGTATTAAAGGCCTACTACTCAAGATAATATTAAAATAATACTGAAAGGAAACTATAGGAGAATATGTTTGTGGGTGAGGATGATTTTTAAGACAATACCCAAATGTACAAATCTTAAAGGGAAAAATTAGTGTATTTAACTACATTAATTAGTAAATTTAGTTATATTAAAATTAAGCATTTTTGCTCAATTAATGATACTCTAAAGCTAACAGAATAACAGAAGACAGCTGCCAGTGGATTAATAAATGGAATGAGAGAGGGCTACAGTTTCTGGAATGGCAGAATGAGGAGCTCTGTGGACATTCTCTGTGGTAAAACAATCATAAGTGGAAAAACATTGTTTTTTCTTTTTAAAAAGCCATTCAGATTCTCTAAAAATTATCTTAAAAGCACCCACCAAAAAAATACTCTCTCTCTCCAGCTCCCTCAGGAGGAGCAAGATGCCAGCATTTACCATCACTCCCCAGTCCCATGTTGCAGAGGATAAATGTCAAGTGAGTGTGGCCAAACAGTAAGAGTTCCCTTTCTGCACCCCAACATCCACTTGTAGGATGAAGGACCTACCCCAGATACAGCATGCCAAAGATACTTGAGCTTCAGTCACCCTTGACCCAATTTGCTTGTAGGGCAGAGGTTCCACACTGGGGTAGACAAGTCAAGAAGACCAGAGGCCACTGCCTCCACCCAGCAGTTTGCTCCTAAAATAGAGGTCTCATTTGAAAAGAAGCATACCGCTATCCCTGCCCCAGCTCTGGAGCAGTGGCTCAGAGATTTTTCCCAGGGACAGAGGCAGCACATAAAAACAAAGACCTGAAGCTCTCCCCCAGAGGAAACTGCTCTGTTTAAAACAGAGTGTGGGGAAGTTTAAGACTAAGAGAGCTCTCAAAAACAATGGAGATGTTTGTGGTAAGAAATTAAGCAGAAGCTGCAAGCTAGATCACAGGCCAGAATTAAGCAGAAAGAAACAGGAATAGAGAAAGTAAATAACAGCTCTTCTGGGATTAGAACTAACTTCCAAGACTGGACTAAAACAAAAAACCTACAAATGGGCTCAAATTTAAATTTGAGCCCGATGTATGCCCCATAGTATTTTCAAACACAGTGGAGCAATCAGCCAACACTTAGTGGAGCCCAATTACTGGGTGTAATACCAACAGAGGTAGACAGCTTAACAGATAGATCATGGAAAGATATAAGTCAAAGAGAGCCCTGATAAAACCATCGTCATCCCAAGGTAACCATGTGCATGCTCGAGCCTGCAGCCTCTGAGGAGCAACATCAGAAGCTTCACATATAGATTTCACTAAAATAGTTCAGCCAAGTTACTAAGCAAATAAACAAGCAAACAACAGTAACAACAAGCCCTAGAGGAAGGAAAGAGAAATCAGTATCCAGAGATGTTACAATATATTATCTAACACGTCCAGCATATTAATCCATTTTGTGTTGCTATAACAGAATTACCTGAGACTGGGTAATTTATAAAGGAAAGACGTTTATTTGGCTTACGATTCTGGGACAGCTGCATCTGGCATGAGCCTCAGGCTGATTCTACGCATGGCGGAAAGTGGCAGGCTGCCGGTGGGTACAAGTGGATCACATGGCAAGAGGAAGCAAGAGAGAGAGAGAGAGTGGAGGTGCCAAGGTCCTTTAAACAATCAGCTCTTGCGGGAACTAATAGAGCGAGAACTCACTCATTAATCCCCCCCTCCCCCAGGGAGAGCATTAATCCATCCATGAGGGATCAGCCCCCATGACTCAATCAGTTTCCAACACTGCCACATTGGGGATCACATTTCCACATGAGTTTTGGAAGGGACAACACATCCAAACTCCATCATCCAGTTTGGGATAAATATTAGAAGACACGCAAAGAGACAGGAAAGTATGACTCACACACTGAAAAAAAAAAAGGACAACAGAAATTACCTGTGAGAACAACTAGATGTCAGATTTAACAAGCCAAAAATTCAGACTGGTCATTATAAATAAGTTTTAAAAAATTTTAAGAAAAACATGCTTAAAGAACTAAAGAAAGATATGATAACAATGTCCCCTCAAATAGACTCATTAAATAGATAAAAATTTTCTTTGTAAAAAACCAAGTAGAAATTCCAAAATGGAAAAGTACAATAACTGAAATGAAAAATTTACTACAGACACTAACAATAGATTCAAACCGGTAGAAGAAGGAATCAAGAAACTCGAAAACAGATTGATGGAGATTTTGTCATCAAAAAAACAGGGGGAAAAGAATGAAGAAAATAAAACAAGGCCTCAGAGAAAAGTGTAACACTACCAAGTACACCAACAGATGCATAATAGGAGGACCAGAAGGAGAGGAGAGAGAGAAAGGAGAAAAAAAAATTCAATGAAGTCATCTTAGTTTAATTTGTGCTGCCACAACAAAATACCTGAAACTGGGAAATTTATTAAAAATAGAAATTTATTTGTCACAGTTCAGGAGGCTGGAAAATCCAAGATTAAGACACCAATATCTGGCTGCTGAGGGCCTTCTTGCTGTGTCCTCACATGGCAGAAGACAGAAGGTCAAGCTAGCAAGGTAGCGGAACACTGAATGAAACCTCTTATAAGGTCCCACCTCTTAATACTACCGTATTGGCAATTTGAATTTGGAGGAGGAGGGGACACATTCAAAACACAGCAGAAATAATGGGCTAAAAACTTCTCAAATTAATTTTAAAATGTTAACCTACATATCTAAGAAGTTCAATGAACTCCCAGTAGGATAAATGCAAAAAGATCTCTACCCAAACACAACATAGTAAAAATGTTGAAAGCAAAAGATTTTTAAAAAGGTAAAGAGAAATTCTTAAAAGCAACAAGAAGGAAAAAAGACTCTTCACATACAAGAGAACTCCAATAAGATTGCTAACTGACTTCTCATAAGAAACAAGAAGGCCAGAAAGCAGTGAGATGACATATTCAAAGTGCTGGAAGAAGAACTGTATAACTAAGTTTTAAAAGCCAGCAAAACTAAGTTTAAAACTAACTATAAAACCAGAAAAACTAAGTGTCAAAAATGAAGACAAAATAAAGACATTCCCAGATAAACAAAAACTAAGAATTTGTTGCTAGGAGAATCATCTTACAAAATTACTAAAGAAAGTTCTTTAAGCTGAAAGCAAGTATTATTACATAAAGTAATAATAGTAATAATGTGTTTGTAACATATAGATTTAATATGTATAATAATAATGCACCAAAAAAGGGGAATAAAATACATCTATAGAGGAGTACCATTTCTATATGTCACTGGAATTGTTGTTATAACTCTGAAGTTGATTCTTATAAGTTAAGATGTACAAGTATATGGTAAGCCCTAGAGCAATCACTAAGAAAACAACTTTAAAAAGAATGAGAAAATTATTAAATAATTAAAATGTTACATGAGAAATTATTCACTTAATTAAAAAAGGCAAGAATGGAGTAATATAGGAATAAAAAAGAAAAGAGAAATACAAAAACCAAAAAGTAAAATGCCAGACATTAATCAAACTATATAAATAATAGCATTAAATGTGAATGGGAGTGCATGAAAGTGGGAGAAGCCACAATGAGAGAAAAAAAAAGCTCTCTGACCATTTTGAACCCCAGCTGCTTCCAGGCTGGAGCTGCTGAGCACATGGAGCAGGAGCTGGTAAAAGCTGCAGCTGTGCCTTTTGGATGAAGTTGCTTGGAGGCAGCAGGGGAGAAGAGGGCCTTGGTGGTCCCCAGGACAGCAAGACCACTAATAGGGCTCCCAGGGACCCACATAGGACTGAAGAGCCCCAACAACTGAAAAAAAAAGGAGCCACTCAGAGGCAAGTGAGTCATCATAAGGGACTGGAGCATGGCCTGTCCCATGGGAAGTGTTTGGAGCATGGGTGGTAGGGGAGATGGGCCCACCAATGGATCACTGTGCAAGGACAGCTGATCTGCTCCCCAATCAGTGTAGGACCATTCAAAGGAGTCTGGTCAGGAATATAGAATTGTATGGGGTGCAGTTTGATGAAAAGATTTAGGCCCACACCAGAGTTTCTACACAACCAGATCTCAAGAGATCCAGAAGTACCTACAAAGTCAACCATTAAACCCTGAGTTGCACAAAAAGCCTTCCCCAGGGAATCAGCAGCAAAGCAGCAATTTAGTTCAACCACGGAGCTCAAGTATTGGTCCCTACAGGAAGTTCCCCTATTTTAGAAGTAAGCAAAGGACAACAGATTAGTTCCAGAGCAGAGTTTAAGTGGTGGGAACAGCAAATAATCCAGCACAGAACTGAAAGAAAAAACAAAGTACCCATAACCAGAGACAAAGTTTCATATTAACTAGTGAAGGTCTCATTTCACCAAGGAACACTTGTACCTGGAAGGACTGGAAGTCCCCTGGGCTGCCAAGCCAAAAAGGGGGGAGTATCAGGGACCTCAGCCATGCCCCCCTGACACCCACAACCAGTACCAAGGATGCAGGCCTCGGGCCTCAGCTACACTCCCCCAACAAGTGCAACCATCCCAGTGATGAAAACTGAGCCACCGCAGGAAGTGCCCCAGGCTCTACAGACTGGGGTGGTGGGGGGCCAAGGGCCTTGGCTACGTGCCCCGCCCCCCCCGCAGCCAGCCAAGCAACAACCACAGAGCTGCTGCAGGAAACACCCCAGGCTCTCCCAAGCAAGTGCGGTAGGTGACCGAGGGCCTCGGTCATGCCCCCCCAACACCTGCAGCCAGCCCAGCTATGACCAGCAAGCTGCAGCAAAAAGAGCCCTAGGTTCCCTAGCTGGGGTGGTGGGGGATGAGGGCTTTTGCCATACCCCCTTGACATCTGCATTCAGCCTAGCAATGACCAAGCTACTGCTGGAAGCCACCTGGTCTCCCCTGTGAGAATGTGGGGGGTGCCACAGACCTCAATCCTGCCCCTCCTCCTTCCTCCTTCTTCTATCACATTTCCTTCCCCTTTCTCCAGCAATGACCAAGCCACTGCTGGAAGCCCCCTGGTCTCCCCTGTGAGAATGTGGGGGGTGCCGCAGACCTCAATCCTGCCCCTCCTCCTTCCTCCTTCTTCTATCACATTTCCTTCCCCTTTCTCTTCTCTCTCTCACTCCCAACTTCTGTGCAATAACATCACAGAATGTAAAAACATAATATTAGTAAAATAAAATTAAAAAAACAAAAACAATCTTGAGCAAAAAATGAATAAATAAGTAAAGCCAGAGGCATAACACTACCTGTGTTCAAATTATACTGCGAAGCTATTGTAACCAAAACAGCATGACACTGGCACAGAAATAGACACTTGGACCAATGGAACAGAATAGAAAACCCAGAAATCAGCCCACAGACTTACAGCTAACTGATCTTTGACAAAGGCAGCAAGAACATAGATTGTGGAGAAGACTGTCTCTTCAACAAATGGTGCTGGAAAAACTGAGCCTCCATATGCAGAAAAGTGAAACTAGATCTGCACGTCTTGCCATATTCCAAAATCAACTCGAAATGGATTGAATACTTAGGTATAAGACCTAAAACTATTAAACTACTAGAGGAAACATAGGAGAAACATTTCAGGAAGCAGGACTGGGAGATTTTATGAGTAAGAGCCGCAAAGCACAAGCAACAAAAGAAAGAATAAACAAATGGGATTATATCAAACTAAAAAGCTTTGCACAGCAAAGGAGACAATCGATAGAGTGAAAAGACACAAAACAACAGTATTTACCTTTCAAGCCATTGAGCAGTCAGAGTCTGTATTGGGAGGAGAGTGGGCAGCATCCCAAAGACCTCCCACAGATGCTGATGACAGAGCTCCAGGATCTGACTTATCAGCTCAACTCTCTGCTCCAGAAGTTTACAAAGTAAAAACAACAAGCAAAAAAGCAAGAAAGTTAACGTTTTCAAATGCTGATTATTTGCTGCTTAAAAAATGCTCAGTTTGACAGAAGTTCAAATATTTCAGCAGGATCCTCAGATACATCAAGGCCAAAACATCTATCTTGGCTTCGTGTCCTTCATTAACCTCTGACATAGTGGTTGTGAGCTTATGGTAGTAAAGGTTTTAGCTGAGAATAAAACTGCAAAACTTGTAGTTTACACATGTATCATTTTTTGAATTTCTGTATCAATAATCAATACCTTCCATCTTAATTCCCTTTGGAAGTGAATTGTTCAGGAAAAAATATTTAAATATTTATCAGTTTCCTTATTCACATTTTATTCACAAATTATTATATTACAGAAAAAATAGGAATTAGTTTGTGTCTAACATTTGCTTTCTACTTAAGGCCAGAGAATACAGTGTTATATGGTTAAGTAAATTTGCAAACTCTGGAGTCTGGGTGTTAACACCAGGTTCACCTCCAAACAGCTATGCCAGGTAAGTTACTGAGGCTTTTATTGCCTTAGTTTTCTCTTTTGTAAAATGGATTGATGATATTAATGTTATGGAGAGGATTAAATATGTCAGCCGTCTGTAAAGTATTTAGAACAGAGTCTGGGGTATACTAATTATTCAATAAACATTGGCTCGTAATGGGAATCCAGCTAAATATTTAGAAACCAATACTGTACTGCTGAAAGTTGCTCCCCCTTCTGAACATATACTTGGGATATTTCCTAAAGAAAACCCCTTCACCCATATTGGTACTGATGATGAAATTTGTATGCTTATATAAATAGCAAATACGTATATGTATACAACACTCTATTAGACAATTTTATTTCCCTGGCTTCTAAATGAATACCTTTGCCTCCTCTATTTGGTTCTGTATATCTATCTCTTGTTCATTCAAGAGTTAGTTCCATGGAAAGGGGCAGTACAGCCAGAGAATTGATGTCTTAAATACACAAATAACCAATCTTTTAGGAGACAGTGTAACTTCAAATTGGCTAAATTTGCTTGATTCTGTTTTTATTCAAGTTTTCTGAGTCACCAGAGGATGATCACCATCAATTTAGAATTCTGGTGTCCAAGCAACAGCTAGGGATGTCAACTTAGTGTGGATCATTCAGTAATTTACTTGCTCAATGTGTGTTTCAAAATGTACCTTTTCTTCCCTTCCTGTCTGAGTGCCAAGAATGGAGTTGACAATTACTGATGAGTTTATGCTAGTTATACAAATTATAAATAGATTGTGTGCTTTACTGCTGCTTTTTAAATCATGTAGGGGTTTTTTGTTTTTTGTTTTTCTGGCAGCTGGCTAGCACGGGGATTCAAACCCTTCATCTACATGTTGAAACACCACATTCTAACTAACTGAGCTAACCAGCCAGCTCAAGTCATGTTGTTTTATGCCTTTGTCCTTCATCTTTAAGTTTGATGTGTTAAAAAAAATTAAAAAGATGAATGCCTAATAAAAATATCAAAAATATTACATATAGAATTTTACATTTATTTGTTAGTTATGCTTCATCGCCGACTTATATCCAAATCAGAGATGGCATTATGCTCTCTTTCCATTGATGTTTCTAAGTTCTTTAATTTGTGAGACAATGAGGTAGCTACTGGGATGGCTGCATGGCAGACATCGAGTCTGGATCAGGTCTGTGCTGTTCCAGAGGCTCAATGAGCCATGACATGTCAAACCTGATTACCCACAGACCAGAGTTTTTAATCTGAGCCCCACAGAATTGTATGAACTCTGTGGATAGAATGAATCCACAGTCACAAACTTACATGGGGAGGAAAAAGGAAAACTTCATTTTCACTAACCGGCAGCTAAAATTTAACATTTCATTCAGTTATGAATGGAGGCCACAAACCCCAGCAGTATTGTCAGTACCTGTGGCTTTGCCAGCAACAGAAATCACTAATATTTTTATATCCCATTAACTTTTGTGAATATCTCAAAAATATTGTTCATATATCTCAGTACATTGAAATTATTAATCGAATTTAATAATTAAATTATAGTAGTTAATAGATCTTGTTATTTACTGTTGTAATAAAGAAACACATATATTACTTTATCAGACATACATTTTTTAATATTTGAAACTGTATTTTATTATAATTTATTTCCTTTTATAATTCCATGTAATTGATTTTATGCATTTAAACCATTATTCTAAGAAGGGGTCTGTGAACTTTCTTATATTGCCAGAGGGCAAAAGATTAAGAATTCCTGCTCTAGACTAATTCACCCAATGTTTTCCAATTGTTTTAAAAAAAAAAAAAAGAAAGAAAGAAAATTCTTAAAATGAAATTCAAGACTTGTGATAGTCTGACCGTGCCCATGTCTCAACACTCTTTTTTTCCCAGCAGGAACCAGTCCATTCAACTCTGCTTGTCAACACCTGCACCAGCCTGCTTTCCACCTCCTGCACCCCCAACACACACACCTGAAATGTCCTCTGGCACTTGAATTCTCCAAATATTATTGTTAGTGCAAAAGAGCTTCCTGACAGCTCTAATATAAGGACTTGTCAGTGAAGGAAGTTAGATGGCTTTCTGAGTGCTCAACTATGAAATCAGCTGAAGTGAATCAGAGAAGAGAGAGTCAAACGCATCCTGAAGAAACTAAAGTGTAGCAAGACTTGACCTCATGTGACTTTATTCCCACCTTTAATAATCATATCTTTCTGGAAACTTGGTAAGCACTAAGGAGATCAAACATTTATTGAGTATTTGACACATGCCAGAGACTTCCCTGAATGCTTTCCATCTTTCCACTATTTTCATTTCAAAGAAATCCTATGAAGCAAATATTTTGGTTGTTATGTTTATTTTACCGATGAGGAAACAGAAGCTAAATGACCTGCCCAGTTTATAAGCAGCAGAGCCAGGACTCAAAGTTGGCCATCTGGGCCTAATCTACACTTTTATTCACTGTGCTGTATTTTCTCTTGATAGGTAAAGAGGAACAATGCAAAAGTTGGCAACAAAGTCTCTACTGAAGAGATGATTGTGTCAGGCTGCATTAGTCTTTAAACTTCACCTGTTACCTAACAACCTGTGCCCTGTTTCCAAACTCACCCAGCAACTTCCGTATTGTAATTTTGCTTCCCACATAAACAACAAAGTCTCTACTGAAGAGATGATTGTGTCAGGCTGCATTAGTCTTTAAACTTCACCTGTTACCTAACAGCCTGTGCCCTGTTTCCAAACTCACCCAGCAACTTCCGTATTGTAATTTTGCTTCCCACATA
>NW_007731515.1:0-624 GCF_000696425.1 Galeopterus variegatus
GGCTGGGGGTCACTCACAGAGCTGAGCCTGCCGAGTGGCTCCCTCTCCGTTTCCGTGTTGTTGCAGTCCGCTTTCAGCTTTTTAATATTATAAATGATTCAGCAATAAACACTTTCACACATAAAATATTTTGGAGTCATTTCTTTAGAACAGAGTCGCAGAGCCACATGCATATATTGTGTAATGATTCACTTAGGATAGATGATCTTTCTGTTTTGATGAGAAACCTGGCCACAGCATGGAGAGAAATGTGAACTCCATTTATTCAGAAAACAAATGTCGTAGGGGCCAGAAGGCAGAAGCAGGGATGAGCAGGAACTTGTTTTGAAACCACAGGGCAATATTCTCATCTGAGTTTACTGTATGTATGATAGGTTCTCTTCAAACTCCTGTTTACAACTATGCCCCACTTCTGGTTTTCACATTTTTCTTCTATTCAACATTTTTTTCTGATATCAAGAGCATTAAATATCCATTGCAGAAAATTTGGGCAATATAAAGAAAAAAATCAAAATCATCCAGAATCCTGCACCCAGAGTTAATCACTATGAACATTTGAGTACATTTCTTTCCAACCCTTTTTTTCCACATTGGTATTATTTATGTATTTACATACAATTTTGC
>NW_007731515.1:3256-3815 GCF_000696425.1 Galeopterus variegatus
GTCTTATTTGATGCTCAGCAGCCCCGAATGCCATTACTGCTTTTTCATCACAATTGCATTTTGCTGATAGCAAATGGGAAAAGCCCAAAATGATTATTTTAAAAGTGGGGTTAATTTAATCTTCCTAAGTACATGATAGTATTTCTATTTGTCATGACAGGGTTTAAATAATGACTGTAGACTCCTCTGCATAATGAAAAGTAGGAGGGAGACAGTCTTTGTAATTCTTTCCAGTTCGGGTAGGCTACAGTTCTGGATTTTTCTCAGGCATCCATAGGAATGTGGGTTTCTTTCCTGCTCTGCCCTGGCTTTCTTTTTCTTTTCTTTTTTTTTGGCAAGAAGGAACTTATTTAAGAATTGATTATGCGGTTTTTATTTGGCTTAACAGTCTTTTTTCTCACCTTTGACAAAAGCCTAACCTTTGGGTAGCAGTTGAAATAAATGATATTTGTGTAATATTTGAGTTTATTGTAATTTTCAAATCAATTTTTTTTTGTCTTTTGTCTTTTGTCTTTTTTCCCTGTCCGGCAACGGATCGCAACCCTCAGTGTTGCCCCCG
>NW_007731515.1:3892-32360 GCF_000696425.1 Galeopterus variegatus
ATTTTTCTCAGGCATCCATAGGAATGTGGGTTTCTTTCCTGCTCTGCCCTGGCTTTCTTTTCTTTTCTTTTCTTTTTTCTTTTTTTGCCAAGAAGGAACTTATTTACGAGTTGATTATGCGGTTTTTATTGGGTTTAACAGTCTTTTTTCTCACCTCTGACAAAAGCCTAACCTTTGGGTAGTTGAAATAAATGATATTTGTGTAATATTTGAGTTTATTGTAATTTTCAAATCAATTTTATATACCCCAAATTTGAACTTCAAAATACTCCTGACAGAAGGTAGGTATTACCATCACACCCATTTTTGAGAGAAACGTAAGGCTCAGGGTGCTCTACTGACTTGCCTGAGACCAACCACATGGTCTCAAACTGTTGGAACCAGAACTGGAATTTGAGTTTTCTGACTCCACATCCTGAAGTTTTTTTTTTTTTTTTTGCTTTCCCAGGAATGGAAGACAAACCCACAACTGGTCAGAATAAGCAGTGTCTACACAGTTCTTTTCTCCTTCCTGGGCATATGGAGACCACATTGCTGGGTGCCAGCTAGGCAGCAGCACGTAGCTAGTTCTGCCGATGAAGTGTGAGTGGCACTGATGTACGTCACTTCCAGGCTGAGGTGCCAAACCTCTTTTATGTGATTCCTTACTCAGTCTCTCCCTCCCCAGACTGAGGTGATTATGGAGGAGGACTGATGCTGTGATTGTGGAGCCACACAAAGGAAGCATCCTGAATCCCAAGTCGCCACCTGGAGGACGGCTGCTCTGGGGAATCAGCCACACAGAATTGGAGCTTTTGTGTCAAGCTCCTGAGATGTTTGGATTGTTTGTTACTGTACCTTAGCCTAGCCTATCCTGACTAATACAAGGAATTAATACTAATTAATGGATGTACTCCGTGAGGACCATCCTGTGGTGGGGTGAAACCTGGCTTCTAGGCTCAAGACTGTTCCTTTCTTGCTTTGTGACCTTGGGCAAGTCACTCTTACTTTCTGAATCTCAGTTTTTTTTTCTGTCCAGTATTAAGCAATTGAATAATAGTGTTGTTCAAGTGTGTGTCTTAGGAGCTGTTTTTTGTAAGGTATTATCTACATTACCATTTCAGTGAATAATGCAATAAACTTAAAGCTTTGCTGCTTGGCTGGTGGAGGATCTTGAGGGGGACTTTCCAAACCAGCCTGCTTTGCCTTCCCCCTCTTTCCTCACCCCTGGCTCCCAGAGTCCACCTGAACCCCCCTCTGTGATGTCCTGGGGCTCTTTACAGCCCAGGCTGTAAAGAGTCTTCGTTATTTTTTGGTGCTAGGCATGAAGACACTGGGCATATATTCCAGACTGTGGGTCCTGCAAATTTCTTCCTATCACAGCAATGCTTCCCTTAAGAAGGCAGGCAACAGTCTTCATGAAATTCATGCTTGTTTTCTTTTATTCTTTTGGCAAATGTTTCCCAAGCACTTGCTACCTGCTAGCCCTTGTTCTAGGCACTAGGGACACAGAGATGACTAAGACACAGTTTCTATTCTAAGGAATTACCAGAGAGTGAGAAGTAGGAGGAAGAATTGGAGGTAAATATATATATATATAATTTAATGGTAATAGTCATACCTATAATATTATTATTTTTTGAGCACCATTAGGTTCTGAGCACTTGGCATAAATTATCTTGAATCTTCACGGCAACCCAATACATCCCAAATAGTAGCCCCTCGGGTGATTTAATGGTAATAGTCATACCTATAATATTATTATTTTTTGAGCACCATTAGGTTCTGAGCACTTAGCATAAATTATCTTGAATCTTCACGGCAACCCAATACATCCCAAATAGTAGCCCCTCGGGTGTTTCCTAATACGCCTCTGTGGTCACCTTTTCTTTTAACAGGTAAATGAGAATAGTTTGAGCCCCTCCCCACAGGCGGTGGGACCCTCCTCATTACCCTACCCAATTTCTCTGGGGAATCCTGGTGGAGAGTATACATATCCCTTCATCTCCATGAACTCTGAGCTCCTGTTTCTACTGAATTCTCCAAGTTACCTTCACTTCACCTACGTTCCTGCCAGTTCTCTGTGGCCCAGCCCTTGACCTGGATTCCCCAAGAAAGTCAGGTGTGGAAACTGGAGCACAGTGAGGCCACGGGCTAAAATGGACGCAGGACATTCACGGAGAGGACATGCCCTGGCCGCGCCTCTCCGAGGCTGCCCCTCACATTGTTCCTGTAGCGCTTCTGCCTCCTCCTGCCCCTCTTTTCTGAATGCCCCAGAAACCTCCAATTACCTTTGCATCAATTTCATTCTCTTTCTAGAACTTCTCTCCCACCTTTTGGACAAAGCCTTTGGCCCATCAACATGCTGTGCTAAACAAAATGTTAGAGATCCGAGTCTTAAATTGTCTTTCCTTCAACTTCATGAAACCCTTTGTTCTGACTCCCCTCCCTCCTTTGTCTGCAGGTGGCAGGGAGCAGGGCCAAGATGTATTCTTCCCTGATATGAATCACAGGGTGTCATCTGTCATCTCAACTCCCTTCCCTGACCCCCTCCTGCTTGGAAGGCAAAGTGGCCACCTTTGTTTTTTCTTAAACACCCCTCTTTACATCCCTATAAAGTATAGTTTGTCCTCATTATTCATAGATCCTATATATGTGAATTTGCCTCCTCGGTAAAATTTATTTGTGACCCCAGTGGCATTTCAGTCATTCATGCACATGGGCCGCGTGATGAAAAATCTGAGCCCCCACGTGTTCCCAGCGTGAGTAGAACAAGGCGACCCTCTGCCTTCTAGCTTCAGCTCCTATACCGCAAGCACGTATCTTTGTTATTGTTTATTTAGTGCCGTATTCTTTTTTGCATGTTTGCACTTTTTTCGTTGTGATTTCACTGTTTAAAATGGCTCTAAATATAGTGCTGAAGTGCTGTCTAGTGTTCTAAGTGCAGCAAGGGCAGGATGTGCCTTGTGGAGCAAATGCGTGTGTTAGGGAAGCTTTATTCAGGAAGGAGTTGGCTGTGCTGCTGTCCCTGAGTTTAATGTTAATAAATCAACAATATGCATTTAAAAGGGTGTCTTGTCTTTAAACAGAAACACACATACAACATGGTGATGTACTGATTGGTTGACAAAAACAGGCCCAGAGGCTGGCAGGAGCCTAACCCTGTATTTCCCCTAGGAGCAAATGGTTCAGTATTGGCTAATTTGGTGTTCGTGGCAACTTCATAGAACACAACTACCGCAAATAATGAGGCTCCACCGCACTTATCTATCCTTCTTATTTTATGTGTAAGTGAGCCCGGAGAGGCATTTGCCAAGTTCACATCCAGTGCGTCTGGCTTTAAGCCCCCTCCCTGATCGTTCAATGAAACCCAGTCCCTCCTGTCCTGTCTAAAAGCTTTGAAATGTGAGGTTTATTTTCTGTCCCTCAAGGGGTCATGGAGAAATTGCCCATCCCCTTTTGTCCCCTGCATTTTAATGGTCCCAAAAGGTTCTGGGGGCTGGAAGTGGTAACCCGTCTCTCCACCCCCCAACCTGGGCAGGGTACAAAGATCCCCATTTCAAGTTCTCCCACCCCAAACTTTGAAGCTTAATAGCTTTAAAATCTTACAAGTTGTAAAAACAATTAAAGCAATAATCTTAAAAAGAAGCAGAATGTGCCCTTCAAAGGCATGCGGGCCGTTCACACTTCGTGGTTAAATGCAGCCGGGGCTGGCCCCAGCCTGAGAAAACGCAGAGGCGCCCTGTGAATTTGTTGATGCCAGTTAGGACAGACTGTTTATTTTCATGATTTCATGGAAGAATTTTAATTTAATGAGTGTTTTATACTCTAATGTAAAGCATCGTTCAAACCCTGTAATTACTGTGTCAAAATAGGCCTCCTTACGCGGCAGCCGCTTGAACTCCAGGGCTGTGACTTGCATCCGAATCAGGCCCAGGGCGGGGAGGAGGGGAGCTCAGAGCATCGCAGCTCGGCTTCTTAATGGAATGGGAAATTAACAGCAGGAAGGGGGCGAAGGGGCGTTGCCCTGAGCTTATTCCCCCCAACTGAAAGGCTGGAGCTGGTGAGCCCGAGGACAAGTGTGTCTTTTTCCTCCATCAGTCCTGAGTCTTCTCCCAACCAAGAAATAACTTACTTTCATAAAACCTTGTTTATCCGATGGGCCTGCCAGTGGGTAATTTCAGACACATACTTCATCATCTCAGCCTTTTTAATTTTTTTTTTAAGGAGGACATTTTGCTTTTGGCTCTATGCATGATTCACAGAAATTATATTATTCCTCTCATTGATTTATTTGAGAGCATGGAAGAGATTTGTGAACAGCTTAGAAGAGGAAGGGGCAGCTGTTCCCAGACCTCCAGGTTGGAGTCTAAGTGAAAATGTCCAGCGTTAGTGACTCCTCTGTCCCTGTTTACTACCTGCTTTCTGTCTTCTCACCCACTTTCGCCAGGGCAAATATGCCCCGGGTGCCTCAGGCTTTTCCCTAATGAAGCCCAAGATGGCCTTTCCAGATGTGGATGGAGAACCTCATCTTTCATCACACTCCCTGGTCCCTGGCTGGGGATCCCCAAACAGGCCACCGGAACGTCTTCTCTAGGGTATTTTTTTTTGTTGTTTTCATGTTAAGCTGCCTAGATTTGTGCCCGTGATTGCAAGACCAAGAATCTAGCGGTGCAATCCGATAACTTGCTATTTCCATCTCTGCTGAGAAGTACATGTGTAGCTGAGAGGCTGCACACTTTTCCTGCAAGAGAAGGAGGGGATTTTCACTCCAGTAATGAACAGACTTCTGCCCTTGGCATTTTGGTGGCACTCGCCAGTTCAGAAATAACAGTACAGTGAAAACCAGTGGAGCATTTCCCAGCACCCGGAGTTCTCTCAGGGTCATCCTTCCTTCCCCTGTGACTCAGAGCTGATGTTACCATTTCACTGCTGAGGAATCTGAGGCTCAGGGAGGTTCAACCCATTACTAAGGTGGAGCAGGGCTTCACCTCATGTCTTTTTCAACTCCCAGTTCTAGCTTTTTCGAAAGAGGATTGCCAGATTTGGCAGGAAAAATATAAAAGGATACCTCACTAAATTTAAATTCAGATAAACAATGAGTAACTTCAAAATATGCCCATGTAGTATTTGGGACATATGTATACTAAAAAATTATTTGTTTATTGGAAATACAAATATAACTGGGCGTTCTGCATCTTATCTGGCAATCCGATTTCCAAGTGTCACCGGCTGCCTTCCCTTGTATACGTCAAGGTATAAATCCTCTAAGCACAAACTGTAGGCCCCTGGCTGAGTCCACCAGCAGCTAAGTTTGTTTTGGATGATGTGTTTGAAATGTGATTTGGGGGATTTTTGCAGATGGAGCAGACATTCTTCAGCCACCATGATCCCCACCACTTCTCATGTGCCACCAGCAGTCACCAAGTATACATGCTTCTTGGTCTTCATGGCTTCTGAGTTGGGCATGTGCATTCCAGCCTTTCCAGGCCTTGCTCCTTTATGGATTCTGGTTTGAAGTTCCCACTGCAGCTTCATAAAGCCTGTTGTGGGTAATCTCTTGAAAAAGGAAAGAAAATTTACCTTCTGACTGTAATGTGTCAACGTGCCTTTAATAGCCATTGACTCCATCAGTCCTCTGGGAAGAAGCCCTGGTCATCCCCGTGTTTGCAGATGAGGACATGGAAGCTCAGAAAAGAGAAGTAATTGGTCAGATCACACATCTGGCAGCAGGAAGGGGATTCATGTTGGGTTGCCTGACTCCAACCTCCCATCTTTCTACCCACGATCTGTCCATGTTTCTTAAAATGTATTCATTTTTTTCCATGACCAACAACTGGTGAATGACAGCCATGTACCTGGCATAGTGCGGGGTCAACTGTCTGGCTGGCTATTTTTACTTCTTTGACTTGGTAAGGACTAAGGCCAAAACTTCAAGGCATTTGAAAAGGTCTTTGGGTATTCTAATCCTGAAATACAGGGATAGGTCTGGATTTTTATTTTTTGAGAAACCTACATCTTGGTGGAAAATGCTCTTCTCATTTTGTGCCTATGATGCCGCTAAATTGTCCCCTGGATTTATTTCAAAGCAAAGAGAAGCAGCAAAGATTGCAATTCTTATGCTG
Source organism: Galeopterus variegatus (assembly GCF_000696425.1). Classification (NCBI taxonomy): domain Eukaryota; kingdom Metazoa; phylum Chordata; class Mammalia; order Dermoptera; family Cynocephalidae; genus Galeopterus; species Galeopterus variegatus. The sequence goes on from NW_007731515.1 coordinate 9,997, forward strand.
TAGTTGCTCTTTTTAACTCAATTACGTTTTGACAATTCGGAATGAAACTTGGGGGCATGTCTTTGTTTAAGCCTCAGCCTCGCATCGGAGCAGTCAGCTGAAGGTATATGGCTAGTGTCAGGACTAACTATCTTTGACAAGGGCATTTAGCGGTTGTAATTCAAATCTAATTCAGAACATCTTAGCACCGGACCTGTCAGGCCCTTGAAATGCACTGTAACTACAAAACCAAGGGCAACAGTCCCAAAGCCAGCTCTGTGCGGCCTCAAGTTGATATGTCAACAAGAACAGTTACAATTAGGGGTTCTTTCAAGCATACTAAACTAATTTACAGTACTCTGGAAAAGTGGGAAAAGGACCTGAGGCTTAAAATCCCAGGACTTCTAGATTTCAAATCCACAGCACATAAAAATACAATTAGACTTGGGCACAAAATAGCACAGGCTTGAGTCTGCCTTTTTGGTCATATGTGTACTTTTTACCCTTAAAAATAGATACGCTTAAAGACATACCCGTGTATGTAGTTAAAACAAAATAATAATAGTTAATTCCCAACCACTAAAAAAAAAAAAAAAAAACCCTTGTCAGGTTTTATTAGGATCATGTTGTGGGCTTGTTGAACCCCAAATCAGTCACGCACCTATTCATTATTTGGGGATGCTGCTTATAATTGAATCTGTCTTAATTGGGGAGTGTTTCTTCTTGACAGGGTTCCACATTTGGCCGCAAAGCACAAAGAGTCAGTGTGGCCTGGACTGTTTGAACTGGAGTGAGAAATCAGGCTGGAAAAGGACACACCGGCCCCTTGGACACAGACAGGATTACAGTGACCAACATGTAATTTTACCATCAAGATAAAACAGGGCCTGATTTTAAAGCACTCTGGTGATTCCAGGCAGCTGTGCGCTTTTAAGAGGCGCTGCCTTAATGCCAGGACAAAGGCTAATGGGAATGTTTGCAGATTTCGCTTTATGATTTATCTACTTTTTATGCACAACAATATAGACCCTCCACTCGGGGGACTCATAAATGTGATTTTACTTCCCAAATTACAAAGCTAGTCAATTATTCGGGAATGAGTCATTCATTCGAAAGTGTCGGTAATGTGATGTGTTAACCATCAGGAAATTTTACACCAATTGGAATTATAAACACCAGGTTTAAAAAAAAAAAGAAAGAAAAAGGGGAAAGAAAAGAAAAAGAGAAAATCTTAGCTGGCAGTTAGACCTATTTATTAACAGCGCCTCCCATTAGGAACCGTGTTTAGGGGAAGGTGAAGGTGGAGAACAGGTGAGTGGGTTGTTTTCTTTTCTGCCTCCCTATTCCCATCCCAAAGCTGCAGCTCTTTTAATGTAATTGTCTGCAAGACGTAGATGTATGGTGAGCCACCTTGCTTAGTGACAGAGGGATGCGACAGAGATGGGGACACATGGGTTTGCACTCACATCCTTGCTAAGCCCTTGTGGGCTTGTGGGATGGGCCTGGAACCCTGCAGCTGAGGGACCAGAGCTGATTCAGTGCAGCTGAGTCTGGAGGACCCTTCTCTGCTGCCCGCATGGCCACAGGGGCTCCCTCTGTCAGGGTATTGTCCCTCTGCAGGGAGCTGACCACGCAGTTGCTGACCTCGGTGGCTTTGATTTGATCCCCACATCCATAAACTCTTCTTTGTGGGCAAGCCTCTTGAAAAACTGTAGTTTGGCATTGGCAAGGGAGTGTTAAGTGGAAAGGTTTAGGTGCAACAATTGATCACAGCGGAAAACTGGTGAGAAATCATGGTGGGACCATCTCCAAGTTGTGTTCCCAGAACACCAGGATGAATCAGGATAGGAGAGCCACAGAGTCAGAGCTGGGCAAAGCCCTAGAGACCATCTCACCCTCATGTCATCGAGGCCTGTGGAGCCGCTGTGGGCCTATGAAACCTCATCTCACTCTCTCTTTCCTAATTGATCACAGCGGAAAACTGGTGAGAAATCATGGTGGGACCATCTCCAAGTTGTGTTCCCAGAACGCCAGGATGAATCAGGATAGGAGAGCCACAGAGTCAGAGCTGGGCAAAGCCCTAGAGACCATCTCACCCTCCTGTCATCGAGGCCTGTGGAGCCGCTGTGGGCCTATGAAACCTCATCTCACTCTCTCTTTCCTAGTCTGGCTTCAATCCCCAACCACTTGCCTCCTTAGAGATCTGGCAAGTAACAGGTTCTAGATCTATTTCCACACGTGGAATTTCCAGATTTCTCCTGGAACAACCTTTAGTGTTTACCCCCCATCCCCCACCCCTGGTATGTCTATTCCTGACCCCAATCTTTTTTCCTTCTGTCCCCAGATCTGGGGCAAGATTCAAGGCCCTCAAACTTCCATAATTGACTCATTGACTCTGTGTCTGTCATGACACATCAAGACAAAGAAACCTGAAGTCTATGAAGAAACTGCCCCGGAGTTGCAGTTAGTCAAAGACTGAGTCAGGACTATAATGACAGATTTACTGCTTATGACCTCTCTTCTTCCCAAAAGGTTGAGGCAGCTTAGAGCAAAGGACTCTGGTGAGTGCACTATTTCAATAGCTAGTTGCTTTGCTAGTTCCTGCGCCTTCATAGAAGCAAAAACTTTCAGTCTTTCCAATATAGAGCACAGACTGTGATTCTTTCTTCCTGGTCTTAACGGAAATGGGCACAAGAGAAACAGGAAAGAGCCTGCACTGGCTGGTAGCTAGGGGACAGTGCCAGGTATGGGTCAGAAACAGCTTCCTACATCCGTAGGAAGGTTGCAAAGTGATTCTGTGGGCTCACGTGCATCTTGCCTTTTCCAGAAAGCAGCATAGCTTGTAAGAAGCATCAGGTGAAACGTGGATCCTTTGGAGACCCTTTATTTAGAAGCAGGCATTTGCAAGCAAATCAAATTACATTTTTTCTTTCAAATGCTGTGCATCAGTAGAATTTGAAGGCTGCTGTATGGTTATTGCAATTGTACTTACATCATTATTAATGGAATTACTAGTTTAGGGTCTCTCTCTCCTTGCCAGACCAGCAGTACCATGGGGTAGGAACTGCATTGCCTGGCTCATCTCTGATTCCTGGGGCCTGGCATATAATATGTATTCATTAAGTATTTGTTGTATGAATAAAGGAAAGAATGGCTACCCCAAGGGTACAGCTGGAAGGGATGGTGAAGAGACAGCTTCCTGACGCAGCAGGTAGGTGTCAGAGTGTCCAGCAGATTCTGAAATGATATGTACACCTTTACTGTAATAAGAAAAAAAGATCAAAGCAAAAGAAAGCAGAATAAGTCATTTAAAAAGGTCTTATAAAACAAGTGGCAGAAACTAGAACAAAAATATCAGTTATACAGTAAATATAAAGGGTTTAAACCTCATGTTTACACTCACATTGGGAACAAAAATAAAACCTCAAATTAAGCTATATGCTGTCTCCATGAGACACATGTACTATAAAGTGGCTCAAAAAGTTTGAAGAAAGGATGTTTTTCTTTTCAAACAATTGGAAGAAAAGACCATACAACCACAAAAAAATTACAGAGGGTAAATTTTGTTTGACAAAGATTGATAAAACCTACAAAGAAAACAAAACAATCATGAGGTTTTATGGGATGAATTGAATGGTATTAAAATTTAGAAAACAAAAACTGTTGATAAAACAAAGAGAAATGATCACAAACATAATAAGAGCAGGGAAATGTAACATACCTCTCAGTCATTTAAGATCAACTGGCAAAACAAGGAACATAGATGATACAAATTATGTATACGTGTATATATTTCCTCTTTTAAACGTGTATATATTTCCTATTTTAAATTGTTTTACAACTTTTTCAGTCCCATGGAACATTAAGAAATTGATAATAAATTTTACCACCATAAAAATATAGTTGTCCCTTGGTATCTGTGGAGGACCCCAGCATATACCAAAATCCATGGATGCTCAAGTCTCTGATATAAAATGGTGTAGTATTTTCATGTAACTTATGCATATCCTCACATATACTTCAAATTATCTCTAGCACATATATAATACCTCATACAATGTAAATACCATGTAAATAGTTGTTATACTACGATGTTCTATTTGTATTATTTTTTACTGTTGTATTTTTTTTAATTGCTTTTTTTCTCCTGTATATTTTTGATCCATGGTTGGTTGAATCTGTGGATGTGGAACCCACAGATAGTAGAAGTCCAACTATACCAATAAATCTCCCAAAAGCACAATCCCAATTTAGAATGCCATATAATAAAACGCTAAACACTAGCAGCAGCCACTAACAAGACCCACTTAAAAAGAATGGGAAAAATTTTTCTCTTAGATCAAAGAGGAACTCTAATCTGCAATTGGAAACTACCTAGAAAATACAGAAAACAACCACCCAGTACTCTGGAATGCATAAGACTTGATCAAATCTGTATTGGATAACGTATCAGTTTCCTGTGGCTGCTGTAACAAACTACCATGAGCTTGGTGGCATAAAACAACAGAAATATATTCTCTCCCACTTCTGGAGACCACGAGTTTGAAATCAGGGTGTATCAGCAGGGACACACACTCTCTGCAGTCTCTAGGACAGAATCTCTTCCAGCTGCCCCAGGTACTCCAAGTACCTACTTCTGTCTTAACAGCACCTTCTCGTCTGTGTGTCTTCATCAGACCTCTCTCTGTTTCTCTCTTTTAAGGAGCAAGCAATGGCATTTAGGGCCTGTCCTAATAATCCAGGATAGCATTTTCATTTCCTTTGCCTTACTTGTATTCTGGAGGTTAGGAAGTGAATATATCTTTTGGGGGTTATTTTTCTTCCTACCACAGATGCAAATCCATAGTATGGAATAATTTTAATTGTTAAATAAGAAATGATAAAAATCACGAACTAAATGTTTAAGTCAAGAAGGAAGGAAGAGCATTCAACAAACAAGAAAATCTAGAAGAAGAAATTAATTTTAAAAAGGGCTAATGTTCTGTATAGACTTTTGAAACTATATTTGTGAGTAGGGCTGTTAATGGACACAAAATTTTTTAAAAATATAAATAAAATGAATGTAAATATAATAGAAATAAAAATATGAAATGGATACATGTCAAAGATTTTTATGTAACTCATTAGTTAGTGAGCAATCAGATGTTACAGCTGGTTCACAGGAGCATTCAAAGAGCAGAGATGTATCTAGGCCATGAAATAAAGTTACAAATAGTTGCAAAACTGGTGTTTTGAAGGCAGAGCCAGGTCTGAGACTCAGCCTCTGGGTCAGGCTCAAGAGGGTCAGGGGTGGCCGCTGCCATATGCCAAGGGCCCAGGGGATGCCCAATTGTGGCTTGGGCAGTGTCCACTCAGGGTCCTCTGCTGAGCCACTGGCAACCAGTCAAGTTGCATTAGGGAGGAGCTGCACCCCGTTTCTGTCTCTGCCTCCTGCCCCTCAGTATCTGAGCATATGGTGCCCACAGATTAGAAGCAGCAGCCCCTTAGCCACGTGCAGCCCTGGCCCCTGAGGCCAGGTGGTGTCTTGTTACCCTACCTCCACTGGCACCTCTCGGGACCCCTCCCAGCCACCCTGGAGAGCTAGATGTGTGTGGTCACCTCCCCTGTGCCTCAGACAGTGTCTGGGACAGTTTCTTGAGCCAGCGGCTCCCTGAGGGGCTCCACTGAAGCCTGGTTTTAGGGGTCCTTGGTGGAATAAGATGGGGACACGCTGCTTTAAACATAGTCAATCTGCGTGGCTTTATTTTGTTTTTCCTGCTGACCATCTCAGAGCCCTTAATGCACTAATGTTTGTCATGGATTTCCCAAGGAGAAGTAGAGTATGCTGTATTTTCAAATTCACTAACAGAACTGCTCTCCTGCTTGCCTAGAAAGTGGCTGGAGGGACTGGTGTTCCACGGGGCACCTGCTGGGGAAACAGCGGCTTCTGTAACTCCTAGGAAGCAGGAAGGATACAGGAGCATCTTATCAGAGCATCCTTATTTCAGACAAATTGGCAACTGGCTCCAACATGTGAAGGAGAGTTGAGGCATGGAGGGGCTATCCCCAGACCTTTCCTGCCCCTTCCCACTGCCCTGATATTGTGACGGGGCCCAGGAAGTTGGCCCCCACCTCTGAAAGGTGGCCCACACCACCCAGCTGTTGCACAGCAAGCAACCTGGGGAGAAAGTATAACACAGTGGTCAAGAGCAGACTCGAGCAGAATGGAGTTCAAATCCTGGCCTTGGCCCTTTAGGCCGGCTGTGTGACTTTGGGCTTGTCATGTAGCTTGTCTGAGCCTCAGTGTTTCCATCTGTGAACTGGGAGTTATAAAACCTATCTTGTTGGTGGCAGTTGGAATTCAAGATGACTATATCAGTAAAGCTCTTCAGCACAGGGGCCATGCTTGGAGAGTGTGTGTGGTCAGCCCCTGAGAGAGGCAGCCACTGCCATCATCGCTGCTGCTGTGGTGGGTCAACTCCTGGCCATGTCTGCCTGAGGACCGTGCCTGTCTGCTCGGCACCTCATTCAAGTGATACTTCCTGCCTAGTGATGCTGGGAGCAGGCTCCGGCTCCTGGGATCTGCCAATTTTAAACAAACCCCTGAATTCCGGAGGCTCTTTATTTGGAATCCAAAGGATTCCTTTCACAGAAGCAAAAGCCAACTTTAATTTTCACTGTAACAAAAGCAGATTGAAAAATAAACCTGTTTACATATCCAAATGAAATTCTCAGAGAGGAAAAGAGCAACTTGTATGTACATTTATGTCGACAGTTATTACTGAAATGGACACCGTTGCTGATCGCATCCTGCAGCCAACACATCCTTCCTACGTCTACCCAAGTAGATACCTACTAGGCTTTTGCTTGCGTTCTATTATTAAAGGTGAGTCTGAGCATCTTTTAATATGATTAAACCCATTTTAATTTATTTTTCTGTGAACTATTTGTTCACCTCCTTTGTTCAATTTTCCACACATCCTTCCTACGTCTACCCAAGTAGATACCTACTGGGCTTTTGCTTGCGTTCTATTATTAAAGGTGAGTCTGAGCATCTTTTAATATAATTAAACCCATTTTAATTTATTTTTCTGTGAACTATTTGTTCACCTCCTTTGTTCAATTTTCTATTCAGAATTTGGCCCTTTACTTATGGATTTGTAGGAACTCTTTAGAAATTTCTCTGTGATATGAGTTGCAAGTATTCTTTTCCATTTTGCAGTTTGTCTTTTGATGTTATTCATGGTGTTATTCATGGTTTTTTCCAAGCAGAAATTATTTTTTGCACCAATTTTCTTTTTCCATAATCAAGTTTATCAATTTTTACTGCCTCTACATCACGTGTCATATAATCTTCCAGAAGCACCCACCTGGTTATGTCACTGTGCTGCTCAGATCCCTGAATGGCTCCTTGCGGCCCTGGGCAGAAAACCCAAGCATGCTGGCACAGCCTCGAAACTACCCTGAATGGGTGAACTGGCTCTGCACATTTACCCTAATGAGTTTGGACTTGTGCCTTCTTTCCTGCCTGCCTGGTCCTGCTGGTGAAGTCCTGCTCCCCAAGTCCCTGCTCACACAACAAGGGTGGCAGCCCTGCGGGTGGCTGCTCAAGTCTCCCTTCAGCTGAGCACAGCTGTGTGTGTGTGGGGGGCAGGCAGCTGACAGCCCCAGCTGCAGAGCCTTTGGGATCACCACATGTGAGTAGAGGGCCCATGCTAGCCAGCCAGGTGCAGCCTGGCTCTGAGCTCACCTGGGCATGGGCCTGGTCATTTCTGCCCAACATGGCATGATCCCAAGTGGTAAAGCCTGTGACATAAGCACTTATAGAAATGACATTAAAATGGATTTAAATAGTCACTGGTTTACATAACATTATGCCAGATTTTGTGGGGTATTCTTTGCTTATTAAAAAAAAATAAGGAAATAACTCAGTGGGGCATAAAATAAGTATTTTTCACGTCTTCTTTAACAGGTAAAGCCAACCAAATTGATAAAATGCTACAAAAAAAAGTACAGAAGAAAGAAGAGCATCTCTCTTTTGCTTCAATCCTCTTATAAAATCTCATGAAACGTTTCTATAGAATGACTTGTTTTAACTTCAGCTTTTCAGCAGAGTCCAATTTCATAACCTCCTGCTTTCCTGCAGCACCCTCTTCCTCCAAATTGAGCATTTTGGCGACAGAGCAGAAGGAATGACCAACTCAGCCCAGCGGAAGGACTGGAGAGCTGGTGGACTTCCTGGAGGAAGTGACGTTGGAGCTCAGTCTTGAGGATGGAGAGGGTGTGGCAGTCAGACTGGGGGTTGGGGGGGAAAGCTGTGCAGGGAGAGGGGCAGCAAGGTCAAAGTTGACGTGGCCTTAACCTTGCAGCAGAGAGTTGGCACCCAGGACTCTGGAATTTCGTTGTGGGGTAAAACACATGTTCTTCCTGGTCTATTTCCTCTTCCACCCTCTTCTGCTCCTCTGATTTTTATCTTTCCTATCTCTTTATTCCTCTCCATCCTAAAACGAGGATGTTACTGACTCTAAAATCTGGAACATAAACGTCCTCTTCCATATCTGGCAGTGGGTGAGACAGAACATGGGGAACATGGGTCAGACCATTTTTCTGCAAAGACTGTGGGTAGACAGAGGTGGTGGTGTATTGAACCATCTCCTCAGGATTCATGTCCTAGACACTGTGAATTGGACCTTATTTGGTAAAGGGGATCTTTGTAAATGTGATTAAATTAAGGATCTTGAGATGGGATCATGTGGGATTACCCAGGTGGGTCCTAAATCCAATGACAAGAGTCCTTATAAGACATGGGAGAGAAGACACAGACACGGGAGGCCATGTGACCATGGAAGTGGAGAGTGGAGTGATGCAGTCACAAGCCAAGGACACCTGGGGCCACCAGAAGGTGGAGGGGCAGGGAGGAGTCCTCCCCAACACCTTGAGAGTAGTGTGGCCCTCTTGATGCCTGGATTTGAACTCCTGGCCTGCAGAGCTGTGAGGGAATAAGTATCTGTTGTTCGGAGGGGCTGAGTTTGTGGTTACCTGTTATGGCAGGCTGTGGAAACGAATCCAGAGCCCCAGGCCTGCATTTGTTGCCCCCAGGTCCTCTGCATGACATTGAGAGGTCACTTCTGGAGTGCCACTGTCTCACTGACAGATGAGGGCTGGGCCCCTCCGCGGCTCCAGCACAGCAGCCAGCCCTGGGTCTGAGTCTTCTCCCTCCGCCTCCCGTTATTCCTGCTGCTACCCGGACAAGCCTATCATCAAAGAATTACCAGGAAGCATTGGCCTAATTCCAATGAAACCAATACTTCCTTAGATTCTAGGGAATGTGAGGAAAAAACTACCACCCACTCCAAAGTGCTGTCGAGTAGAATCAGTTACAGAATCTGAAAAACAAGAAAGTTTTTGGAGTGAATATCTTTGAGCAGAGAAAACCCAGGAGGCGTCTGTTGATTACCTTTAACATGGGGTGTTCTCAGCCCTTAGAGGCACATAAGAATCACCGGGGGAGATTTCTTTTAAATGCTAATTTTAAAACTCAGAATCTTTTGGGCTGGGGCCCAGGCAGAATATTTTTTTAGAGGTGGCCCCGATAATTTTAATATGTAAGCAAAAACAACTGATGTAAAGGGATTTTCAAAGTGTGGTGCCCAGACCAGCATCCTCAGCATCACCCAAGAGCTCAGTAGCAAAACTCTCAGGCCCTGTTGGGAAAATATAGGAAAATGGTCAGGGCCCCTCCGATGTTCAGAATCTTGCTGAGCATTTGCTGTAAATATCCTCAGGTGTTCCTTGGTTACTACTTAATGCAATTGCATATGGGCACCCAGGTGTCCTGGGTTACGACCTAAGTATAGAGGACTAACAGTGCTGCTACAAGGTGCTTCTCAGAACGCTCTGAGATGCAGCTAGGGCAACTGTTCCTAGCCTTAAATAAGGCCTATTAGTTTTTTACCCACGGCTCCCAGGGCTTTTTCCTGTTAGAGGACTAACAGTGCTGCTACAAGGTGCTTCTCAGAACGCTCTGAGATGCAGCTAGGGCAACTGCTCCTAGCCTTAAATAAGGCCTATTAGTTTTTTACCCACGGCTCCCAGGGCTTTTTCCTGTTACCTAGTTTGTAGACTGCGTGTGAAGGGTTTGTGACCCAGTCTGTACATCGGGCTTGAGGGGGTCTTTGAGCCCTAGCCCTACAGACCCTGTCTGACCTCCTGGGTCAGACGCTCCAGCCTGGGGCCCAGCAGTATGTTTTAATGAGCCCTCCAGGGACTTCTGTGCTCCAGTTTGAGAGCCACTGGTCTGGGGAACCCCACATAACTGCTTTTCTGCACCTCTCAACATTTTTGCAGTTTTGAGTGTCTTCAAATTCCTTGACAGGCTATTGTTAATAGTAACAATAGGAATAGATAACATCGTCCCAGTTGCTTCCTAGCTCTGAGGGACACACCTTCCCAACATGTCTGTCCACTTGGCCAGGTGTGGCTCTTTCTTCAGGAGGTGATCAAAAGTGGGGACAGCAGGGATGTCCTGCAAGCCCCTCCCCCTCTGCTCCCTGATCCTTGGCAGCAGAAGGTGCCCACTGTGAGGAAAATGGAGACAGACTGGTCAGGCTCCCTCACCTCATATCCAGCTGAGCATGGCTCAGCCTGTCTGATGTAAGTACATGAACTGCACATGTGCGCCCAGGTGTTCCTTGGCTATCTGACTCCAGTATAAAAGACAATGGCTCTGATCCACTGGGTGCTGAGCTTGTGTCAGAATAGAGCAGGTCAACCTTGACAACGGCTCCCAGGATCTTTTTCCAACTACCTGGCTCACAACCTGCACATGAGGGGTCTGTGACCCAGTCTGCACAGAATGGGTTTGGAGAGTCTGTGACCCCACCCGACACCCACTCTCCCCCGATTACTGCCCCCAGGGTCCAGGCCCTTCAGTCTCTGAGAAGGGAAAGTCCACTCTACCACTAAGATGGTGCCTCAGAGAACCTTCTGCTGGCATCCTGGCCAGGAGTCTGTACTTCTGTGTCTGGTTCAATGTGGGTGGGGGCAGGGAAATTTGCTCTTGGGTACAGATGAGGAAGAAGAGGGTCAGGGTAATAGACAAAGAGGCAACACCTGGACTAGTCCTCCTGCCTAGGTGCATCACCTGCCTTAGGTGTGTCAGGCTTTTACTGTGCTGCAGGCACTGGTTAAATGGCTTTTGTATACAGCAGTTCCCCCTTACCTGTGGTTTCACTTCTACAGTCTCAGTTACCTGTGGTCAATCGTGGTTAGAAAATATTAAATGAAGAATTCCAGAAATAAACAATTCATAAGTTTTAAACTGCACACCATTCTGAGTGGTATGATGACACCTCTCGCCATCCCACTTTGTCCTGCCCAGCACGTGAATCCTCCCTGTGTCCAGTGTATTCAAGCTGTAGACACACCCTGCCTGTGAGTCACTTGGTAACCATCTCCATCATCAGATAATCAATACATGCCATTGACTGTGGTGGTATCGTAGTGCTTGTGTTCAAGACACCTTTATTTTACTTAATAATCCCAAAACACAACAGTAGTGATGCTGGCATATTCTTATAATTGTTCTATTTTATTATTAGTTATTGTGTCAATTTCTTGCTGTGCCTAATTTTTAAATTAAACTTAATTGTAGGAATGTATGTATTAAAAAAAATAGTGTGTGTGTAGGGTTTGGTGCTATCTGCAGTTTCAGGTATCCACTGGGGGTCTTGGGGTGCATCCCTTGAGGATAAGGAGGGCAACCGTATAATCTTATTTAATTCTCATGACAACATTACAAGGAAGTACCTACTCTTGTCCCATTTTACAGCTGAGGAATATCCTTGTATCCTGTGGCTCAGAAATGGCTTGAAGGCACACAGGATTCTAAACCAGGAGGTCTGGCCCAGATCCCAGGGACCACTGGGCTTTGCTACCTGGCAATGACCAGCAAAAAGCTGTCCCCCTGGGGATGGGCACTGGTGTGGGGGGATGTCTCAATCCCTTGATCTTCTACAATGTGTGTGTGGAGATGGGAAGGAAAGAGAGAACCTGGCATCTGAAGCCAGAGGCAAAACAGGTTCTATTTATAGGGGGTGGACTGCATGGATGGGTCCTGGTGGCACACAAAGGGATGAGACTGGACTTTTGGTTCCAGGGAAACGACCTATAAAAGGGGAAGCTTGCTGATTGCCTTCTGTATATGTCTCAGTGTGTTGCTTTCACTCTATCTCCTTGCTGTCTTTTTATTATAGTCTCAACGATTGTCAACATATTATCTTAAAAGTTGTTAAGAAGGCACCACTTTGGGAGAGGTGTTCCCAGAACTCCCGTGTAGTGAGAGGCTTCAACACTGGTGGGTAGATCCGAGGGACCTATGTGGAGACCCCTGCATCAGAGACATGAACTTCACAGGCTGAGATGGGTCCTTTTCTGTGCCTATAGGCTTTGCCCCATGGGTTCAATCTCTTGTCCTTCTAGAGCATCATCTCTACCAAGAATGTCACCGTATCTATTTGACAAAATAAAAGATCAGTGCTCTTCAAAAGTGTCAAGATCATAAAAGACAAGGAAAAGACAAGAAAGAGACTGCAGGAGACTCAAGAGAAATAACAATGTAATATTGGTGTAACATAAGATGCCGGACAGGTCCTCAAACAACAAAAGCATAGAGTCAGAAAACTGGTGAAATTGGTGAAATTCAAATAAAGTCTTCAGATTAGTTGAAGGATTGTACCAAAGTTACTTCCTTGGTTTCATAACTGCACCATGGCTGGGCACAATGTTACCCTTGTGAGGAATAAACATACTCCACTCTGTTTTCTTCTTGTGGACTCCTTTCTTCCCTGACTTCTCCCCCTCCCCCATATTGTGTGCTGTTGAGTAATGCAAGCAACTCTTAATGTCTTTGTTACTGAAGAGAACAGTGGCGTTGAGCAGGGCAGAGAAACGTGAGTGACTGGCACTTATTTCTGTTGGCCTTTGGATGCAATCATATGCTGTTCCAACATTCTATTGAATTTTGCCCAAGTTCACTATGCATTTTGCTTGAAATTTTAGCTTTTAGAACTAAAGAGGATTTTTGTATTTATCTGAGAACTTCTTTGCTCTTTATGCAGTTTGGGGAGCATAGCAGTAACTCACTCTATGCTTATTAGTGAATTTTATGAGAGTGTATTGGTTTGATTTAACAATTACACATTGAATGCTCAATGCCCTCTGCCAGGAGCAGTGGTAGGTGCTGTTAGTGACACAAAATGAGTAAGACACAGACCTAGCTCTCGGGGGCTCAGGTGTCAGAAAAGACAGATATTTGAATACCTAATATGTGTCCTATAGAGATATGTTTTAAATACTATGGAAACCAGAAAGAGAGGGGCTAGGCTGTTAGTGACAGCTTGGCAGAATAGGTAATATTTGAAGGAGAATAGGGCTTTGAAGGATGAATAGGAGTTCAAGAGGTGGAGAAAGGGCAAGGAGGTGGTCCACACAATGGCTGCATATCCCAGCCTTCCTTTCATCTGGAGGGCCCAAATGACTGTTCTTGCCAGTGACATGTGAGCTCAGGTGATGTTTGCCACCCCTGGCTTGAAATAATCCAGAAGGGAGTATATCATGTTCTTGAATTCTTTTCCTGTCTGCTGGCTGGGTGCACAGGATTCTGAGTTCCCAGGGATGGCAGAGCCTCAAAGATGGAAAGGACCTGGATCATCACTGGAGGAAAGCTGATCACCAAACCGAAACACTCACATCGAACTGCTAGGAAGTAAGAAGTCAAATTCTACTGTGCTATGCCTCTGCAATTTGGGGATTTATTACAGTGGCCAGCACCTCCATAACCTGTAATGCTTAAGTGTAAGCCTGGTGCATGTGTGTCAGAGAAAGTGATGAGAGGTCACCCCAGAAAGGCCAGTGAGATCTGATGGAGAGGAGCCTTGGATACTTCCCTTAAGATGTTTTATGTGGGAAGTTCATAGAGCAAGCAGAGGTGGCAGTGGAGAGATGGAGATGGAGTAGAAGTGCGTGCACAGAAACTTTGCTCCCAGAGATAACTGAAAGTGGGTCATAATCATAGCTTAATTTAAAAATGCCCTAAATATCACTTTTGCTATGCAGTTCAAAACAGGCACACTCCAGCTCACCCACAGATTAGAAATATTTTAGTGGTAAAGGAAATCTCATTCCCTTTAATTCTTTCAGAGTGTTATGAATGACTTCACATTAATGAAGCCCTTTGAGCTTCTCAATTAACTGTGACTTTAGCAATGTTATTCCTTTAATGCCTTCCACGCAGACCCGCTTCTCCATTCATTGGGGGAGGGGGCGTTGCTGCTCCCTTCCCACCTCATTAGCATGCAAAAATATGGGTTTAATTTACAAAGATGACATAAATGTCTGGTAGAAATAACTGCCCCTCTTTTTAAGGCCATTTATGTATTTATTTTGGAAAATGCAGAAAGAATATCTGACTTTTGCAAACAGACTTAAAAGTTATATAAGAAAAAATATGAATGATGGCACCATGATGCCGAACAGAGGCAGGTGTTTGGGTTCAAGTCCAGGCTCTGACCTGAACCTGCTCTGTGACCTTTGGCAGAGTTTTACTTTTCTATCTTTGAAATGAAGGGGTTGCTCTAGGCCAGCATTTCACAAAGTTTGGTCAATGTGTCACCATTGGTGTATAAAGTATTTTTAGTCCATGGAAAAAAAATTTTTAATTAGAATAATTGTATATTTATTTCAACGTTTAATAAAACAGCATAAATAGTACATCAGACCCATAATTTTGTAGGTATTACTGCATCATTATGATTTCCCTTTAAATTAGTGGAAATTTTTAAAGTGAGGTGATTTAAAGAAAATAATAGGTAAATAATGTAAGTTCTTTGTGGATATTGCAAAAATTCTAAAGGTGGTATGCTAAGGACTGATGTTGTGTAAACAGTGGACTGTTTTTTCTAGGTCTGATGTCTGTGACTCTAATCCCACTGGTTCCTTTTCAAGAAAATGAATCCAGATTGAAACACTTCTATCATTATGATACAGTGTATTTTTAAATAGTTGCTCGCAGAGTATTTTTCTTGTTCTTGGGGTGCCAACTCTCTTGTTTATCCTCCAGTTATTTCAATTGATTCATGTAGTTTGTAATTTTTTTTTTTCCCTTTTTGTCTTTTTTCATGACCGGCAACGGGATCGCAACCCTTAGTGTCGCGCCCGCACCGCGCTCAACCAGTGAGCGGACCGGTCTCTATATGGGATCCGAACCCTCGGCAGGAACGCCGCCGCGCTCCCAAGCACCGCACTCTACCGAGTGCGCCACCGGGCAGGCCCTAGTTTGTAATTTTTGATTGCAACCTCACCTCTTATAGGAATTGTTTTCTGTGAAAATCCTGTGTACTTTGGATTACAACAGCTCCCAAGCACCGCACTCTACCGAGTGCGCCACCGGGCAGGCCCTAGTTTGTAATTTTTGATCGCAACCTCACCTCTTATAGGAATTGTTTTCTGTGAAAATCCTGTGTACTTTGGATTACAACATTGTCTCTACAGAATGGTCTTTCCAAGTTTCACTTGTCCTAAACTAGTTTTTATGTTAATGTGTCAGTTTAGTGTTCAAATGCCTTATGAGGACATAATATTTAGCTCAGGTTAACAATTTCTAGAAAGTGGATTTTTTTTTTTTTTTTTTTTGGTGGCTGGCCAGGACAGGGATTGAACCAACATTCGATTGAATTGGTCCAGGGACCTTGAGGTTATCAACACCACGCTCTAACCAACTGGGCTAACCGGCCAGCCCCAAGAATCTCCATTCTGCTTCTTCTTTACACAGATCTGGGACATCTGCTCTTGGGATGAGGACAGACAGTTGGAGAGTGAAGTTGGCAAATCACAGGTGTCATGAAAAGCCCATTGAGTTCATCGATTGGTCATTCATTTATTAATTTATTCATCACAAACAGTTAATAAGCATCTGCCATATTCCAGGCTCTCTGCTGGGTACTGAGGAAAAGATCTCCTAGAGTTTACCTTCTAACAGGATCAGGATTAAATGTTAGTTAGTTCTACTATTTGCTTGCTGCTCACCTTGGGCAGATTACTTAGCTTCTCTGAACTTTGATGCAACACAAGGTGAAGAAATGGCTTGGACAAGTGTGGGCATACATCTGTTTTAACAAGAGAAAAAGCAGAGGATATGGATATAGGTAGGTTGGTCAATGTCATGGAGGGCCATTTGGAAGTTCTCTTCTGATTGTTAGGAAAGGGTACAGCCAGGATTTGAAGCCAGGACTGACTCCAAAGCTCACACTCTCAATCCTTAGAGTATGCTCTTATAACATCTATACCACCATTTAAGGGAGCTCTAAGTGATTTGGCTTATTTAATCCAAAGTGGGTTGTTGAATTCTAGATCTGATTCTGTGACAAATTCAATGGTAGCTTCAGCCACCTCAATTCCTCTCAGTGGGACTTGTGTCTCTGCTCTAAAATGAAGGGGGTTGATCTCAGGGCTCCCTCGATTCCTCTCCTGCTCTTTAATTTTGAGAGTTTCCCCCACTCCCTATCTCTCTTAGAAATATGGTGGGATAAAACAGACACTTGGAATCCTGCAGAAGCTCAACCCTGCGTGAACTCAAGGTCCTTCTTGTCCGACTCGAACACATTTGGTCATCGTATTTGTTCTGCCACAATCTCCAAAATCTGGAGCAGATTGAAAGCAAAGATCATTTAGGGTGAAAATCAAGGCACGCTGGGCCGAACTGCTGCCCACCTCACCATGGAGCTTGCAATCCCTGTCAGATGGGGGCACTCACTTGGTCACCGCGCTGCCCCCATAATTGCGATAGGCTCTTTTGTTATTAAGCAGACCCAGCCAAAACAAAAGGGATACTGTTTCTTTTATGAGTAATGTGCTAACTCACCCCTGGGGGAAAAAAGTTCAAGTCCAGCATGGGGACTGAGACAGCATAAGATTTATTACGAAGGCTACAGAAATTATTCCTCCTTCACAGCACTTAAATTGTCTAATTATTCACAGCTGTTTTCAATTTGGCTCAGGTTGTTAATTAAGGGTGTGCGTCTTCCCCTCCTTCAGGGGCAGCCACCTGAAGCCTCCCCAGGCACCACAACAGCATTTGGGACAGAAGAGGGTCCGTGGCTTGGATGTGGGGATCCTCTGCACAGGGGCCAATTTGCTCTCATCCGTCAGCCTCTCCCAGAGATGAAATAAAGCTCAGGAGAAACTTATTTTTTTTCTCAAAGTGAGGGCTTCTGACTTGAGGCATTACCTACAGAGGGAGAAACTTGACTCCTTGACCTCCTCTGGGAATCCAGCGGATCTCTGATCACCATGAGTACTCTCCGGTGCCATGGGAAGAACATTCTTGTTGAGGTGGAGCAAACAAATGGGTCTCTCCATTCCTGTCTAAGTCCAACAACAGAAATGGGCAAGTTGGACCTTCCACCTGCGTCCCCACGTGACAGTCTACAGGCCCCTCCACTCTGCAGCCCTTCTTCCCTTCTGAACACCTCCACCGCATCCCCACACAACCCTGGTATCACCTTGTCTCAGGTATCTATTTTGTTTTGATTTTGAGCTAGGTGATGACAATAAACATTTGTCAACAAACGTCAAATAGGCACCTGCTGTGTTGGGGATACTGAGCCAAACACTGGGTTTTTAGAAATGAATAAGATGTGTTTGATTCCTCTTTAGATTTTAAGCTGTAAGTTACAGTATCTGATCATCTTTATCTTCTCCCCAGTGTCTAACAGAGTCACTGGTATACAGTAAGTGTCCAATAAATACATGCTGAATGAATCAATAAATCACAGAACGTTCTGGCTGGAAGGGACTTTGATAAGTAAGCCTATCCCTTTGATTAGAAGAAAATTAAAGCTTTTTTTCTTTGAAACAAACATAAAACATTTCTTTTAGAAAAATTGGAAAATAGAGAAGAAATTAGAAATCACATATAAAATTCTATCTCTAAAACATAGCGGTTGTTAACAGTTGGTCATATATCTTTCCAGTCTTTTTTCAAAGGCTCTCAAACATATTTTAAAACAAAAACTGGGATCCTATTATAATATTTACATGTTTTATAATTTGTTTTTATCATTATGATTTTATTATATGAACAATACATAAAGAATATTTTCCATGTCATTAACTTCAATCAAATTGTTCTTAACAAATATTTTGTGTTCGATCATATAGTTTTACTATAATTCTTTTTATCGGTTGTTAGACTGCTTAAAGTTGTTTTCTCTTTTTTCTTTTGCTATTGCGTACAGTGATCAATTAAACATCCAACTCTTTACAAAAGAGAACACCGAGACTCAGAGAGCAGAAGCGATTTATTCAAGAGTTGTCTCTCAGCTCCAACCCTGTCCTTCTATGTGCTTCTGTGCGGTGCTGGTGCTGGGACTCTGCAAACCACATTCCTGCTTTTCCATTACAGAATGAATAAATTGACAAATGAGAAAATGAATGTGGTAAGTCTCTGAATTGGCCAGAAAAAATAATTTTGAATGCACTATTTGATAGCTGACAACTGAGTGAGTCTAATAATGTCTATTTATGAGTTTGAAATGGATGGGGAGGCTTCAGTTCCCTGTATTATAAGTTATGGGGGGGAGCATATTTTTGGTAAAACAGAACACAATGTAAAAGACCACTATGTACAGACAGGCACTGGAGAGTGGGTGAAAGCAGGCAGATTCTGTAAGGGAATAGACACTTGCAAGGAGGAAATGCCATGGGGTGAATTTCCTACATGGATTGGCCTTTAGCCTGCAGGCAGGCCACAGTTGACACCACATGAGACACGTAACTGCCAATAGTAAACTTGTAGTCTTTCTGACATGAAGACACAGAGTTTGCAGCAATATCAGCCACTGGAAAGCGAGGAAGGAAATCTCCAAATGAAGAGACATAGACAAGGGGAGCCATAATCTGTGTATAAACTCAGGTCTCTGGTGGACCACTGAACCATGCGTGTGCAGGACAGACTGCAAGTGGTACAGCTGAGGATAAGAGAACTAAACTGAGATTTGAGCTGCAGCCTGAGAGACAGGGTTTGCAGCCTGTATCCAACTATGTTAAAAATTGCCTGCTGAAACAAACACAATTAGCACTCTTTGGAGGAATAACAAAATTCAGTTACACAGACACGAGTGACATGACAGCTACCATGTCTAAGATACAACCCCAAATTACTTGACAGACAAAGAAATAGAAAAATATGACCCATTCTCAAGAGAAAAGACAATTAATAGAGACCGACACCAACATGGCAGATAGCTGGCAAGGGTTGTTAGGCAGCTATTACAGCTACGCTCAAAGATGTGAATGAAAATACGCACTTACGAATGAAAAAAGAGAAAACAGCAGAGAAATGGCAACACACAAATCATGAAAAATACAATATCTGAAATGGTGCAGGTGGTGGGGTAAGCCATGAGAATGAGGTGCTCTAGAGGGAAAACAGAAAACGATTGGGGTCGGGACCAAGGTCCTTCCCAACTCATGCAATATTTTAAAACTTTTCTCAGCTTCCAATTTATTATCTTTATGGAAATAGTAATTATTTACATATACTTTCTCACTTGAAAACCAAGAGATCTTTCAGATGGGTTTATGTTTTCTGTTTTACAGACAAGAAAACTGAAGTTTCCATAAGGGAAAAAGAATAGCTCTCATGTACTGAGAATGCCCTGCATGCTAGCGGCTGAGCTAGATTCACCCTCTTGCTTATCCTTATTCTGTTTCCTCAAATGGGAAATGAAAGGTTTGGCCAAGTTTCATACACAAATGACCTGAAGGCGGGTAAGGTAGATGGGCAAAGTGCACCAAGTGTGAGGCAAAAGGGAGGGTAGAGGACTGTGGCACAGTCACCTAAAGACATTACAAAAATAAAAAAAGCTGAATATGCTGGGTAAAGCAGATCTGCAGGTAGAGACAGCCCTTGGACTTCCTGTTTGAGACTTTGGGTAAAGTGTCCTCTAAGTTTTAAATTTTTTTAGTACTTCATTAAATGTTATTGATACTAGCATTTGGATGAATCATGCCTTTGCAAATAATATATTTTCTTTAAATAAAAGCATTCATCTTTTGAATTGAGCCATGGGTAATGGCTTTTAAAGACAGCACCCCAGGAATTCTCTGGCAATATTGCTTCTCTGCTTAAAATCCTTTATGCGTTCCACAATGTATACAGAGAGCCCCCCGTGTGCAGACCCCGTGCTGGGTGCTGGGGATACATCAGTGAACAGGACAAAGTGCCTGGCCTCCTGGAGCCTGCCTGCTGGCAGGGGAGAGAGAGGAGACGAAACTAGCCTCAAAACACAATGTCAGGTACTGACAAGTGTTCTGGAGATAATGGAGCAGGTGCAGGGAGAGAGAGTGCAGGGTGGATTTTCAGGTAGGGAGGTCGTGCCGGGGTGGCATCCTCAGAGCACAGACTCAGGCAAAGAGAAGGAGTGAGCCATGGGACCCTCCATGGACAGAGTGAATTGACCTGAGAATCCAGCAGTGGCCGGCTTTGCATTTCAGATAGAGCCCAAATTCCTGAATGTAGTATTCCACGTCTTTTCCCCATCTGCACCTTGTCTATTTCCATCTTCATTTCCTGACAATTCCCACCCCCATACCAAGCATCGGCCGGGCTGGGCCATGAAAAGGCTTCCCCCAAAGACGTGTTGTTCTCTCCCCTCCTGCCAGGTCTGCTCTGCCTCATGCGTGGGGAGCTGGACTGAGTCCACCCAAGGCTCTGTCCCTGCAGGGAGGAGGAGGGAAGTGTGAAGGGTCCAGTCGATGATGGAGGCCGTCGTCCACAGCAGTCTAGGGCAGCTCAGCTGACACAAAGCTTAGGCAGAGATTAGCAGACGCAAGGGTGAAAAAGATCATGAGAGCATCAGCTTCCCTGGAGTTTAGCATGTCACGCTGTGAATGGGTTGACTTGTTGGTCTCATCTGTGCCAGGATTGATTTACGCCACCAGTTCAAGGTTTATCCAAAAGGACTTTGCAGTTAGGTTACTTTGAGGAAAGTTGCATCCTGTGTGTCCCCTAGGGAGACTCATTGTGACCTTTGGCATAATAAATGCTCTGAGAAGTCCTGTAGTAAAGAAATCAGTTGAGGTTTACTTTGAACTAGGATTTTCCAAATCTGTTTGGCAGCAAAAGTCTTCCCTGCTGTAGGTCGTCTTTTAAACTCCTGCAGAAACACTGCCAGGCAGTGCACACTGGGGAAACCCAGAGTCAGAGTCCATGGAACAATTAACAGGTGAAGTTTAGGGGTGGATGATTGATTGAATCCATGTATTTATATTCCTGTAAATTTTAACCTATGTTAGAATCCCTGCCAACAAACAAACAAACAAACAAACAAACAAACAAACAAACACAAAAAACCCTGGTTGAGTGGCAAATCTTTATGTTTATTTTAATTAAGATTTATAATTGTATGTGGAAAGAAAGCATAAATGATTGAATTGGGGGCTATTCCCACTTAAAATTTTTCTTTTCTTTTGTTATTGTTGCTGGTAAAAACTTAACCTGGTTGTTCTACACAGTGATAGGTAAGATTTCACTACTTACCTGGTGGTAGCCCTCTGAAATCTGGGTCTAAGGTCCAGGAGTTGATGGGGCCCCTGAAGGAGCAGCTTGGGTGGGAATAGGGGGATAGATAGGCATAAATCCTCCCAGAATCCTCCTCTGCCCCCCAGGAACCGTCACTAGATTGAGACCCTATCAAAGGCAAGATCTCTGTTTATGCAATCTCTGTGCCCTGTATGTTACACGGGGGTGACACATAGTAGGTGTGCAGTAGAGCTTTGCTGAGTGCATGAATGAATGAACGAATGAATGAATGAATGCGTGAATGAGTGAATGAATGACTCCCTCTCTGGCTTTCTTTTGCACTCTTACTTCCTTAACACTTAATTGTTCACTTACCCACTTATTATGAAATATTTACAATGACCCTACTATGTGCCAGCTGGGGTTCAAGGGATGAGCAACACATAACCCCTTCCTTGAAGAGTTCACAATTTAATTGTCTTTGATTTTTTCATTTCATGGGTCCCCTCCAGCTCTGGATTCTGCAACTCTAAGATTCTACAATTCTGTCATTCTAAAATTCTGTTATTCTAAGATTCCATGATTCCACAACTCTCCTCAAGAGCCCTAGACATCTGCCTTTATTTTGGATCCTCTACTGGACCAGTTATCTAAATAGGAATCTTCCCAGTTCATTTATTTGTGAATGTGTATCAAGCGTTGATGAAGAGGTCACCTCTAAGAAATTTGTAGATTCAGTTCAAGGTCAATTGAAGCTAACCATATTAAAGCAAGATCTTATCTCTGCCCATGAAATATTAGCCATTCTTTTTGAAAAAAAAAAAAA
>NW_007731515.1:33963-35517 GCF_000696425.1 Galeopterus variegatus
TCGGAGTCCTGCATCTTTAGGCGAGCTGACCCCACAGCAATTACACAGGCGTAGAATAAGCGGCTAGAAGTCTGATGAAAGAGTACAAGACGGCAAATGTCAATTCACTTTCAAAATGATTGTTGGAAGGGCCAGCCCCGTGGCTCACTCGGGAGAGTGCGGCGCTGGTAGCGCCAAGGCCGCGGGTTCGGATCCTATATAGGGATGGCAGGTGTGCTCAGTGGCTGAGCGTGGTGCGGGCAACACCAAGCCAAGGGTTATGACCCCCTTACCAGTCAGAAAAAAAAAAAAATGCTTGTTGGAAGACCACAGAATGAACATGGGTGACCCTGGCTGTGTTTGTCCTGCTGTCTATTTTCCTTTTCCCTATAATGCTGCAGTGAACAGTCTTGTTCCTGTCCCCTACAGCAAATGAGCACGTGTCCCTCGGGTGGAGATGATGACTGAGAAGAGGTGATGCTGGATTTTTCCTCTGATCTGTCTACTGTGTTTCTCTTTCCTCTCTTCTTCTGCTTCTGTGTCCACTACTCCTCCTTCTGGATCTTTCTGCCTTTTGAGATTTGTCCTAGTCTGGACTCTTGCCTGCAAGTATTTGGAAACCCAACTCACGCTGGCTTAAGCAGAAAAGGAATTTACCGCTGCCCTGGCTGGGGAAGTTATTGGGGTGGGTGCCCGAACTAGGGGGTGACCAGGACCCCATCTCTCTATTTTCCTCTTGCTGTCTCTGCCCAGCTTTATTCTGTCCTGGCAGCAAAGATAGCTGACAGCAGCCCTGACATCCCATTCTTGCAGCTTGTGGACTCCAGAAGCAAGGCTACTTCTCCAGAAACAGACTCAGAAATCCTAGGGAAGGACTCTGATTGGTTCCACTTAAGTCACATGCCCTTTACTGAACTAATCACTAGGTCCCAAGGGAGGAGGTGCTATGATTGGCCAGGCATGGGTCACATGCCTGCCCTATGATGATCAGGGTGCCTGTTACCAGAAGAAGGAGGGTGGGGAAGCTTGTTAGGCTCACAAAAGACTAGCTACTCCTTCATTTCCAGAATGTATGCTCAGAGCCCTCATATCCTAGAAGGCTCTAGAAAGAGAAACTCTGTTTCTACTGATCAAATCTTACTATAAAAGCAAAGGCCTAAGAGAGAAAGAGGAATAATACTACTGTTTATTGTGTACCTACACTGGCCTGACACTGAGCTAGGCATTTTGCTTTAATTTAATCCTTGCAAATAAGATATGTGGCACACATTATTATGCCCACTTTAGAGCTGAGAAAATTGAGGCTCAGGCATGTTCGTTGAGCTGCCTGAGATTGGTAGCTGGTAAGTGGTGGAGCTGAGATTTGAACTCATGTCTTTTAGAGCACGGACATAGCACTTAGCTCAAGCTTCTCTTCTGGGCTCCTGGTGGCACCAGCATGATGATCATGTGAGAAAGTTGCTGTTTTCCCATCATGAACCGATCAAGGCAAACGTGGTACGTATGGTTGCTTATCTCCAAATGCAGCCATCTGCAGTTCCATCCATTTGGCTACGTGATGCTGCTCTCACATCA
>NW_007731515.1:35719-36894 GCF_000696425.1 Galeopterus variegatus
GGAGCTGAGATTTGAACTCATGTCTTTTAGAGCACGGACATAGCACTTAGCTCAAGCTTCTCTTCTGGGCTCCTGGTGGCACCAGCATGATGATCATGTGAGAAAGTTGCTGTTTTCCCATCATGAACAGATCAAGGCAAACGTGGTACGTATGGTTGCTTGTCTCCAAATGCAGCCATCTGCAGTTCCATCCATTTGGCTACGTGATGCTGCTCTCACATCAAGGGGTGGAGTCTCCTTCCTTCTCCTGGAATTGGGCCTGGCTCTGGGCTGCTTTGATCAGTAGAATGTGTGAAAGTGACAGTGTGCCAGTTCTGGGCATAGCCCTTAAATAGCCTAGCAGCTTCTGCTTTTGTGCTCTGGGCAGCCAGCTGCATGCTATAAAGAAGCTCCAACTAAACAACTAAACGAGGAGAGAACATGTGGAGGAGTACTCAGCACCAGACACATCAGTGAAGTCTGGACTGCCAGCCCATTCCACTGCTTGTTGAAGCTGGCAACCAAGTGATCCCAGTGAATACTGCACGGAGCAGAAGAACGGCCCAGCTGAGCCCCACCTGAACTCCTGACCCACAGAATTATGAGAAATAATAAATCAATGTTGTTTTGAGCCTCTAGGTTTGGGGGTGGCTTGTTATATAGCAATAGATAACTGAAAGAGAAATGCTGGTAATGGTAATTTTGAAGTTCCCCACCCCTTTTATTTTCTTATTGTGCTTCGTGCTTGATGAGCTGGTCCTTCTGAAGATCGACTCCTTGCACTCTTTGAAAGTACATTTTCTCTTCCTTTCTGAAGTATTACTCTTTGAGCCTTCCTTTGATATTAATAATGTGTCAAAGGAAGCCTGCGAGCTCTTGCATGTGTAAGGCACTCACCTTGGCAGTCTGGACTTTAGATCTTCCTTCCATGAACGGCTTAGTGGAGTGAGTCAAGACACTGCAAAGGGCTGGGGGCCTCACTTCACATGTGACTTTCATATGTTATTTAACATTTAAATGGCATTTTCTGAATGTAGAAGTAATATAGAACATTTGTAAAATGCAGTAAAATATAACTAAATAGAAAGATAGAGATCACCTCTAGTTCTACCTTCTTGATACAGTATTACCAGTTTGGTATATTTTCCCTCCAGTCTTTTTTCTAAGTGTACACACACACACACACACACACACAC
>NW_007731515.1:37454-39895 GCF_000696425.1 Galeopterus variegatus
CTTGCAACTCTGGCTAGAGGGATGCCTGGACATGGAAGTACTGAGTCAAATGCAACTGACTTTATTGATAATTCCAATTTTGATAAGAACGAACCCGATGTAAGTTGAGATTCTCAGGAGGATTTCTCTTCTGACATCTGCTCTTTCCATGTTGGAGTTGTTTATTTTGAATTCCCAAAGTCTTCCTCACCAGTGTGTTGTCAAGTTTTTATACTTTTTCTGGCTTCTGTGGATTCCCTTAGATGCACCTTAAAAGTCAAATTAATGGAAGGACTGGGGTTAGAACTCAGTTGTTTCATCAATTCATGTTGATCAGTGGTGTCATCTTTTCCTCTGGACCTCAGATTCCCCATAAGCACAATGATGGGCTTTCATCAAACAACTTCCTGCCTACTCCCAGGTTTGAGCACCACATGTCAGGCACTGAGCTATGAGCTGTGTGTGCATTCCATCTTTTAAACTTCACAATTATTAACCCATTTTTTAGATGAGAAGACTGAGGCCACAAGAGTGTAAATTATACCCACAGCTTCTTACAGGCTTGTCTACTCTCCAGCTCTGAGGTTTGAACATTGTATCTAGGGTGACCTAATGGTCCAGGGGATTCAGATTCAACTCATCACTGTTCATAGTTACTGAGGGCCCCCACATGCCATGGCAAGGTCAAGTGCTTTTCTCATACTTATTTTATAAGCCTCACAATGATTCCATGAAACAGTATCATCAATCCCCAGATGAGGAAGCTCACATTCAGAGAGTGAAGTGATTTGTCCAAGGTCAGACAAGTGAGAAGAAATGGAGAGAGAATTTAACCTGAGTTCTGCCACTTTCAAACACAAGGCTTCTTCCCTAAGCCCAGGCCCCATCAGGAATGAGAAAGGACAGGCTCATGACCACTTGTCAGCATGGTGAGAACGAAGCCCATTCGTTACTTTGACCTCTGCGGAATGTCTGAACCAGTTCTGGAATTCTGTGCCTGCCTCCCTCTGCGTTTCCATTGTCCCCACCTGCCCATCTGGGCACCCACTTACCTCCATATTCACCATATTTGGGGCTTCCTCTTGTTAAAAACACACACCTCTCTCTCTGTCTCTCTCTCTCTTACACAGCCATTTCCTTTTCCATCCTGTTGCAAAATACAAAACCAGAAATGAACTGAACACAGGAGTCTGTAAACATGCCGGCTTGGCTCCTTCTGAGGCTCTGGGTTCCTGGACACAATCTTGAATCCTAATTAAGCCGTTAGAGAAAAGCTTGTTGCTGGCAACAGGGTCGGGGAGAAATAGTTTCCATCACGCAGTATCTGGAATTGGAATTGGCTAGAAGGCCCTTGCTTGCTGCTTTCGATACCTAATAGACAGAATCTCAAATGTTATTAATATAAGTGAACCGTGTGAGACACAGGGAAGGAGCAGTGAATAGAGTTATTTGATTTTAAGGAAAAAAAAAAACCAGGCAAGGAACATTCTGTATCTGTAATGTCCTGGATCCCCTGCAACAGGCTGTTAGATTAGAAATATGTCTGTGGCATGTGGCGCAGGATTTAATGAAATTGTAAGATAAATTGGGGAGCTCAGGCCAAGGTGAAAATGCAGAATTCCTGACACACTCCACTTGGAGCCCCCTGCCCTTGGGGGCTGGTGAAATGAGTATTCTTGATGGCAGAAAAGAGGAACATTTGATGTAATTACCAGGCAGCTCGGGGGCTGCCCACAGGCTCAAGGCCCAATTCCACAGCCTCCCAGCCAGCACCCTGGGGAGGGTGGCCTTTTGTTAAAAAGGAGAAGATATTGGCTTCTCTCCTTCCTACTTCATAGTCTGTAGGGGCAGGATGTGATGTCTGGAGCTGTGGCAGTCATTTTGTGATTGTGAGTTGATGCATGTAACATTTTACTTTTATATAGCGTAAGTGCTTTACAAATATTAACTCATTTAATAATAACTCATTTAATTAATATTTAAACCCTGGGGATGGCAGAACAAAGGATAGAAAAAAATCTGGGTCTTGACATTATTGCTGAGTCAGCAACCCAATCCTGGAACATTACCCTCTAGACTTCTTGTCAAGGAAGTGTTAAAGTCTGGGTGTCAGGCATTCTGTTTCTTGAAGTCTAAAGCCTCTGTAGCTAGATGCCTGCCCCCTATGCATTCCCACCTTCTTTACTTACAGAGCTATGATATGTAGCAGGGTCAATTAATATTCAGAATAAGGAGTACATTGCTTACCTTGTTTTTGCAGCTAGGGTGGCTACAAGATTAAGTTCTGGCCAATAAGATGTAAGTGAAAGCTGTATGTGGGACTCCTGAGTGATCTGTTTAAAAGAAGCTAACTTTGCAGGAGGTGTGCCCTTTTTGTCTTCCTGTCCCCAATTCCTTTGCTCTGTTGCCAGGAAGTCAAACATGATGGCTGGAGCCCCAACAGCCATCTTAGACCATGAAGT
>NW_007731515.1:40669-46885 GCF_000696425.1 Galeopterus variegatus
CTGTTGCCAGGAAGTCAAACATGATGGCTGGAGCCCCAACAGCCATCTTAGACCATGAAGTGATGGAGTCACATACAGAGATGGGGGAAGCAGAAAGAAGGAGCCTAGGTCCTTAAGGCCTCTAGATCTGCTGTACCAGTCCCGACTGCCTGTCTCTAAACCTCTTTTCTGGGAAAGAATAAGTCCTTGTGTGTTTAAGCCACTGCTATGTTGAGTTTTCAGTAAATCACAGAGGAGGCTAATCCTACTGAAACAAAAGATACTCCAAGAATACTTGCTTAAAGTCTTCCTAGGCTTGCTGTTGCCTACAGGAGAAAGTCCTAGCTTCCAAAGCCTGAAAAATCTGCCTTAACCTTCCTTTCCAGTCTCATGTACAACCAAAAAATTCCAAGTCATCCTTGCAGACTCGGGTCAAAGGTACTTGAGCCTCTGAGGAGCCCTCCCTGACCCCCTCAGGCAGGGTAACCTTGGCTCTGGGATCCTTGGCATTTGACCATATCTCTGGGCTAGGAAGTATTAGATGGACTTATTCACGGTTATTTCTGTGGAACTTTCAGGTTGAGGAACCTTACAGGGCCATCCACGGAGGCCAAGGCCCAAGGACCAGGCCAGCAGGTCAAGGTGACTGCAGTCAAGCAAAGCCAGTGCTTCTGGCTCTGAACTTAGCCCATTTCCACTTCGTACTCTCATTTCATCATGCTGGAGAGAGAAGGGGAGTTGCTAGTTTCAAGTCATCCTGTCTGGCAATTTCGTTTGGCATCTGGTTTCAGGAGAGGAGGAGAGAGTTGGAAGCTGTCGAGTTGGATTTCTTGGGCTCTCAATAGACTTCTCTTCCTTGTGGAGAATTCAGCATTGGGTGCCCTGAGGGTCACCCCCAGGTTCAATTTCTGGAGTTCAGCAGCATCACCAGGCTGGGGTTGGATGACCTGATCGCAGACCAGGTGCTGGCCTAAGAGCAGGGTCCTTGATAGGTGTGGGCAGCTTGGGACAGCTGGGCTCAGGTTACCCTCTTTTAAAAAAACACTGATGGTTTTGGGTCACTTACTCACTTATTGAGAGTATCCTGGTGTTGGCAAGAGGCGGTGAGCAGAGTGGTTTATGTGTGGCTCTGAAGTCAGACTGCTTGGCTTCAAATGGCTCTACCATGTACTGACCATATGATGGTGGCTAATTCCCCTCTCTGTGCTGTTCCCCCCTTTTGTGAAATTAATGAAGTCATTCCACTAAAAATTAGTAAGCATCCAGTTTATACCAAACACTATTCTAGCCATGGAAAGAGGTGTGGGGATAAAGCAGTAAACAAAACAGATTAAACTTTTTTCCCTATGGAGGCTTCATTCTAGTGAGAGGGAGGGGAGGAACAAAACGTTATGTAAACAAATGCACATTTAATGTATAAGGTAAAGATAGGTGTTATGGGAAACATTAAGCAGGTGGAGGATAATTTCTGTTTGAATGACATCAATTTGCCAAACCCCAATCACACTTATATTTGCCTGTCCTCTGCCCCATCAGGGAGGTGAGCAACTTAGAACAGGGACCAGATGTGATTCATCTTTGAAGCTCGGTCTAGGATTGTTTAGGACAGATTTTCCAAAGCATTTTCCTTAGAACTGTTACTAGGTAAAGAGTACTAAAGAGTTCTGTGGTCAGAGTTTGGAAGGTATCAAGCTAAGTAGAAGAAAATATAACAGGGCCGGCCCGTGGCTCACTCGGGAGAGTGCGGTGCTGATAACACCAAGGCCATGGGTCCGGGTCCCTACATAGGGATGGCCGGTTGGCTCACTTGGGAGAGTGTGGTGCTGACATCACCAAATCAAGGGTTAAGATCCCCTTAAAAAAAAAAAGTTAAAAGGGGATGGTCGGTTCGCTCACTGGGTGAGCGTGGTGCTGACGACACCAAGCCAAGGGTTAAGATCCCCTTACTGGTCATCTTTAAAAACAAACAAACAAACAAACAAACAAAAATATATGTATATATATAAAACAGGCTTTTTGGTGCAGTACTTCTCAGAGCCTTTATAGGCCAAGGTGCACAAACAAACAAACAAACAAAAATATATATATATATATAAAACAGGCTTTTTGGTGCAGTACTTCTCAGAGCCTTTATAGGCCAAGGTGCATTGTAACATGAGATGAGCTAAGGTTTGGGGAAGAGGGGGTGGTGGTGGCTGCCAACATGCCAACAATTAGCAGTTTCCAAAGTTACTCAGCTGGGAACCACTTTGCAACAGAGCATCTCAAGGTGATAGTGTTTTTAGGAACCCACTGTGATGGTTAATTTTATGTGTCAACTTGACTGGGCTAAGGGATTCCCAGATAGCTGGTATAACATTAATTCTGGTGGTGTCTGTGAGGGCCTCTCTGGAAGAGATTAACGTTTGAAGTGGTAGACTAAGTAAAGAAGATCTGCCCTCACCAAAGTGGGTGGGCATCGTCTGATCTGTGGAGGCCCTGAATAGAGCAAAAAGGTAGAGGAAGGAAGAATTTTCTTTCTGGTTCAGCTCCTGGTTGTCAGGTCTTGGGACTCTGACTAGCACTTACACCATTGGCTCCCTGGGTTCTCAGGCCTTGGGGCTTAGACTGGAACTACACCACTGGCTTCCCTGGGCCTCCAGTTTGTAGACAGCTGATCACGGGACTTCTCTGCCTCCATAATTGCGTGAACCGATTCCTTGTAATAAGTCTGACCTTGGTGGGCCAGAACCTGAGCTGGGACCCAGGGTTCTGACGAGCGATGGATGTGGACCTCTGCCTCCAGGAGCTTGAACTGGACATTCTGCTTCTGGAGCCAGAACAGAGATTGTGCAGGCTCATGGGGACCTTTAGGAACTGCCCTGAATCAAGCCCCGGGGTATCAGGGGCAGGCCTCCATGTGTGACTGACTGACCTAGGAACTCTGGAACACCGTTGTGGGGTCCCTGATGTCAGCAGAAGCAGGAATGGGGTTGGGGCTCAGGGATGCATGGGAGGAGGGTTCCTTGCAGCTCCTTTGGCCTGGGAGGAGGCTCCCGAGAGACCCCAGACCAGGGCTCATTCAGCTTCTGGGGAGTGCCCATGGAGCCCCTGGCCTCAGCTTTGGAGTCTGGGGAAGAAGCTCCACATATATGCCCAGGATACTGGGGCTTCACTTGTCCCAGGGGCTCTGTGGGCCAAGCAAGGTCAGCTGAGGGAGGCCTGATGACACAGGGAGAGACAGGGCTCCTGAGGGCAGGTGTGTGCGGCTGCAGGCAGGCGTCTGAGCTCAGAAGTCTGGTTTCCTCTGAGCACACAGGAAGACTGTTCTCTAGCCTTCCTTGCAGTCAGGGTGAGTCAGTGACTGGTTTGACCAATGGAACGAGGGTGGAAGTTACGTGCTATTTCTAGGCCTGTCCCTTGGACACATGTGACAAGGCCCCCAGCCTTCTCGTCGCCTTTCACTGCAACCTTGGAAGCATTTGCTCCATATGATGTAGCAATAGGACAGAAGAGGCCGGGGTGCTTGGGACTCCTCTTTGAGAAAAGCCACCAGGCGGGCCACCCAACCCACACCAAGCTGTGTTACAGATGAGAACGAATCTTTAGTGCAGCAAGCCACTGAGATGTGGCAGGTACATCTCACCATGGGGTAGCCTCCTGTAATCATTATTCCATCAAGATTCCCTCTCAGGGGTCTCAGGCATGAGCAGCTCGTGTGTGGCTTGGCTGGTGTTTGGGGTTCCTTTTTATTCCCTGATGTCAAGGAGAGAGGCACATGGCCCAAGAGAAGCCATGTGGCACTGAGGTCCAACAGACCCACGTGCAAACCCCTGCCCTCACCCTCTCTGGCTCTGTGTCAGTCATTGGGCAAGTTACTTATCCTCTCTGAGGCTGTTTCATTCCCTGTAAAATGGGCACAGTGACCCCACGTCACAGAACGGTCGTGAGAAAGAAAAAGACTTTGTAAAAAGTATCAAACGTCGTGCCTGACACATACTAGGTGCTCAATGCAGGTGAGTAATTTTCTGACCCACCCTCAGAGATGCTTCAAGAAAGCTTGCCATCCATTCTTCACTCATTCGTTTGTTCCTGCAATGATATTTACTAAGCACCTACTATGTGCCAGATTCTGTCGCAGGCCCGGGGGATCCCACCGTGAACAAGATGACTCTCTGCCTTCATAGAGTGACATTCTGTGGGGGAGAGACAGACAATCAACAACACCGGTGGGTCCCCATGCAGGGGCATCTGTGTCTGCATGTGCACATGTGTGTAGAGGCATGGTCTCTGTAGGACCAGATTGAGGATTCCCTCTTCCTCATTGCTGGAGCTCTTTTTGAGCCCTGAGAAGACAGAAGATGCAGGTATCACATTCAGGAGAGAATTTGGGGACAGTGAGTACAAGCAGTGCCCTATGGGGCCCAGTGACAAAACACAGCACCGAGTGGGAGAGAGGAACCACCTCACAGGCTCTACAGGAGCCCCAGGGACACTTGGGGACTCTGAAGCCTCCTAGAGGGCAGATGCTGCCCAGGGCCAGACTGCTTCTGTGCAACGTTTTGATGAATTAGGTGCCGATGAAACTGAAACGTGTGGGTAAATCCCCCCAGGCGCACCCACTGGTTCCAGGATCGAGAGGGAACGGCTTGCTTGGCAATGTGTGTTTTGGGTTCTGCCCAAACCCAGATGGTTGGAAAATAAATCTTTCTGCCCCCTCCTTTTCTTGGACCCCCAGCACCAAGCGGTGTACATAACCTTGGGAGATACACCAGGTCTGTTAAGAGGAATGGAATATCCACAGTGGCCCCCTCCCTGTTGGCCGCAGAAGGAAAGCTCCGTCTCCCACAAATCCAGTGTGTTCTGGCTCCAGATCCTGACTCTTCCTGAAAATTGCATGGAAAATGCAATCAGAGTATTTCCAAGCACTTCTACTGGTATGGAAGTAGTCTAGCATGACGGGCCAGCCATGAGCCTGCAGGACCAGGCCCAGGGCCTTGTCTTATTCCCAGCCTCTGCTAGCGCAGCGTGTGACACAAACCAGGAGCTCAGAGGATGTTCAGATCAATGAACGAATGCATAAGAGAATCTTTTTTTCTTCCTCATAACAACCTACAAATTAGGTATAAATATCCAAATTCTCCAGGTGAAGAAACAGGCTCTGTGAAGTTGGGTAACCTGCCCAAATTTACACAGCAGGATTAGTGTGCTGGGATTTGAACGCTGTGAACTCACCTGTATTTGAACTCACCTGCATTGTGAAGAGCTGGGATTTGAACCCTGGCCTGACTTCAGAGTCTGTTTTTTTCACCACACCATGTGTCACAGGGGATTCACAGAAGTGAAGAAGCTACTCCTGCCTTGGGAGCTTCAGATTCCCAGGGATACATAAGCCTCTGTCCTAGAATTTGCTTTTCATTTACCCCCTAGGACTATTAGTGACAGCAGCTAACACCTATCAAGCACCTACTAGGTGCCGAGCATTGGGCTAGGAACTCACTTCATCTTCACATGGCCCTTTGTGTCAGTCCTATTGGTATTCCTGCCCCCTTTATTAGATAAGGAAACTGGAGCTCAAGAGGGAGGACAACTGGCCACAGTGACTGCTCACTACCTGACTTAAATTATACTGCAAAGCTATTGTAACCAAAACAGCATGGCACTGGTATAAAAATAGACATTNTAGTTAAATGACAGCAAATTAACAAAATCCCCCTCTTCCCAAAACAGTACAATGACAACAAGAACATTGCAGTCAGATTGCTTGGGTCTTACTAGCTTCTCAACCCCAGTTGCAAACCCTCCCTCCAACTCCTCACCTGTACAACGGGGACAACAGGGGACTGTACCTCTGGGTCATGGTGAGGATCAAATGAGGTACGTCTGTGTAATGGTCAGCACATGCCAGATGCACAGCAGGTACGCAGTTAACGCTGGCGAGTATCACTGTCATTGGTATTATTATCATTGCTATTAGAAGTAATAGTTGCAATGAAATGTTTTCACAGTGTGAAATGCCAGGCTCTTTGAGGCTCCTCTGTTTTTGCACTTGCTGTTTGCTGTGCTTGGAATGCCTCCCTCCCCTTAAGTCCTCTTATCCTCCAGGCTGGGCTCAAATGTCATTTACCCTGGAAACCTCCCCAGAGTCAGGTGCTACCAGCAGATGTACATGTGAATTTGTACAGCCTCGGGTCCTAATCTCTATGCAAACATTTTTAGCACAGGATGTATCTGTCATCTCTTAGGGCCCCCATCTTC
>NW_007731515.1:47924-50670 GCF_000696425.1 Galeopterus variegatus
AAAAAATGAAATGTGTTACAGAACATTTGCATTGAAAATGATGGGAAAACATATAATTTTGATGGGACAGGGAAATGCCTGACTGGATGTTGCAGTCCAGCCCATTCATTATTTGATGGCCACAGGGCTCGGCCTTACAGCTGGAGTATTGGCTGTGGAACATTTGGGGGTACATTGTCTTCTTGGGGGAGAAATGGGTCTTATGTGATGGAAAATTCATTCCATGAAATAAACAATTCTCATTTTATACCTAAGGAAGGTGAGGTTCGGAGAGGTTAAGCGACTTGCCACCCGCTGGTGAGTGATGACCATCCGGGCCGTCTGCCTCGGTCTACACCCCATGGCAGCTGGGCAGTGTCAGCTTGTCCAGGCTGAGTCGGATCGCCTGGGGCTGACCCACCGCGGGCTGGAGTGGTGGCTGCACAGGCGGCCGGGCGCGGGCATCCAGCGGGGATGTGCCAGGACTCCCCACATGTCTGTCCCCATGCAGGCCTGTCTCCCTGGAGAAGCGGGTCTCTCACGTCTCGGAACCATCGCTGCAGGCCAAATGTTTGCAGAAAGGTTCCGATATGTGCTGTGAAATCCTTCCAAAGCTTCCCAAAGCCACTAGAGCTCAGCACGTCTAGGAGGGTCTGATGAGGTGGGGGTTGGGGTGGGGGGAATGTTTCCAGCTTCGGGAATATTTAAACCTGGCAGGAGTCTCTGGGAGGAGTCCCCTGTGGGCCCCGGGAGTTACCGGAGGATGTCCCAGCCCTGGCCAGCCTGGCCTGGCGGTGACTGCCGGCAGAGGTAATGAGGACACAGTTGTCTTCGGCCCCCCCGCCCCTCCCGGCAGGCGTCCCCTCAATGGCACTTAGCGAGACCTGCACCGCATAAGCAGCGCCTCCCCATCGCAGCGATCCTTCTGCCTGTCATCGTGCCCTTCGCCAGACACCTCTGGACATTCGTCTGGCAGGAAGCGTCTCCCTGTCATGGCCCCATTTCCTCGCGCTCAAGTCAGGATCTGAGACTAAGTCTCGGGTTGACGTGACACTGTTCATAATACCTCGCAGTTCCTCCAGGGTTATCCGGTCCTCGCCAAGCCCACCCCTCGCCTTTCATTTCAACTCTGAAATATGCACCCGGAGCGGGGGCATGGGGATGGGGTGGGGGAGGACTCCTGCCACAGCCCTCTGCGTGCACGGCCAGCCAGAGTTGGGGGTGACAGAGGGAGGGTGGATTCACTGCCCGCTTTCCAGCCACAAAACAGCTCCTAGCGCTGGACCAACCACGGCCGCCTACCACAGCCAGAGCTCATGGGGACCAAAGAGGACAGGGAGCTCAGAGCTGAGGACAGTGATGGGGCAAAGAGGGGCTGGCAGCTGAGAGCGAAAGGTGAACAGCAAGGGCTGAGGGCAGGAGAAGGGACAGAGAAGCCCTGAGCAGGAAAGGGAGGGTGTGAACGCTGGGGACCTTAGCATGAGTCATTCATTCATACCTGCAATACTCGCATGTGCATATTCAAAAAACATTTAGTGACACCTACTATGCAAGGCTTTGCATATCATCAGCCTGTCCATAAGCATCCTTGTGTAAACAGTAATAATACCTCCATGCATTGATTACATCTCTGTGCCAGGCACTGGCTAACGGTTTCCTGCACATTAGCTCATTTAATTCTCACATCAAGGCTCAGTAAGGGAGCTTTTTTTTTTTTTTTTTCTCATCACTTTATTGATGAGAAAACGCAGGCACAGAGAGGTTAAGTCACTTGCTCAAGACCACACAGCTAGTGAATGGCTGATGCTGAATAACATCTAGGACTGTCTGAAGCCCCTAAGCCCGTACTCTCAGCTTTTCAGCCTTGCCCTGTACAAACCACAGATGGGGTTCAGCTTGTCCAAGACACAGGTGGGGAGCAGTTTCTAGAAGGAGAGGTGGGAAGGAGGGATTGGCAGTGCTGCCCAGGGACTCAGAGACGGAGGCTCCCGGTCCAGTTCCCAGGGCTGGGCACTGCCACAGCTTAGGGTCTGCGGCTGTGTCCACTCTGCCAGAGCTTGACCGCGTGCTGCTGAATTGAAACTTTTCAGCTGTTGTTTTTGGCAACAAAGACCCTGTCTGATTTGACTTCTTGTTGGTAGTTTTGGCATATCTTGTGAGGTTTTCTTTTTAATGAAGGGATTAACAGTCACAGTACATTACATATCTTTTCAGGCTAATTCCACAAACACTGACAGAACCCTTGCCAAGGTCCAGGACCATGCTGAGGGGCCACTCTACACTTCCTCCTTTAGCCCTCGCTACATCCCTCTGAGGATGGCTTATAGAAGTCCAGAGAAGCAAAGAGGACCATCCCAAGTCACTCGGCTAAGAAATGACATTATACGGCTGCAGGTATTGGACATGTATGATGTGCCAGGGACTGAACTGGACACTTCTGTTCATTCCTTCCAATTCTCAAAGCTCCTCTAAGGTAGGAAGGATCGTAGTCATTTTACAAGGGAGGAGACTGAGGGTCAGAGAGGTCAGCTGTGGTCAGGATATGAACCAGGATTTGGATCCCGGGGGCAAAAGCTTCCATTCTGTGCTGAAGTCACCTCCAGTTCCCTTTGTTGCATTCTTCGTACAAGTTTTGTTTTCTAACTTTGGACGTTTTGTTAATACCATTTTTGGTATCCTGATCTCTGCTTTCTCCTTTATTGCCTCCACGGAGCACCTACTATGTGCCAGGGCCTATGCTGGGCACTGGGGAGAGGACAGGAGGAGG
>NW_007731515.1:51373-55647 GCF_000696425.1 Galeopterus variegatus
GGGCGGAGATGATGCAGGGATTAGGTTACTCTTCCCAGAGAAATGGTGGGACTTTTCTTCCCCCAAGAAGCACAAAAACGTTTATATGTTAAATTGTTTATGTACAAAATATTGATATTTATGTACCCTGGGTAGAATCATAACAGATCAATAATAAAAGGGCTCTAGAAGATCTAAAAGATCATCTGGTCAACTTCCCTGCTATATTGCGTATAATTGAGTTGAAAAAAATTCCCAGCTAGCTTGATACACGTGTGTAGGTTGCTTAAATGTTTGTATATTTGTGTGTGTCTGCGAGTGCGCTATCATTTCTTTTATTTGCATTTTTGTTTCATCTGTTTTATAACAATAGTTTTAGTAACTCACACGCATTGTTGGTGGCAGTACAAAACGCCTTCAGAAAATGATTGAGCTACATGAATTAAACTTTAACCATTTGCACGAGAGGATATACGTGTAAATATAAAAACACAAAAATGTTTATTTCAGTATTCTTTATAACTGCAAAACACAAGAGTAATGAAGTTTATCCACTCAATGGGACACCATATGGACATTAATGAAAAAGTTAAATGAATAAAAAAGATGCAAAGTATACAGAGTTCGACTGCCATTTTATTAGGTTACTTCATCTTAATCTACACTCTGAGGGCTACCTTAATGTCAGAAATATACTTTACTCAGGAATAAATAGTTAGCATTTGGAGTAAGTGACCAAAACTGTACTGTCTGGAACCAACCTAAAAGGACTCACAATGTCCAAAGCTGGAACAATTGGAACATGAAATTAAGAATGTGCTATTGGATTATAGCCCAAGGTATAAAATAAATACCCATGAGTCCATACTGATATAAATAAATGATTGAATAAATAAATAAGTGGGGGAGAGGAGATAAATCTTCCTTACAGAAGAATTTGCCGATGATAAGAAGGCAGCAAGTTCAGTCCACACTCAATGGAGGGGGAGACAAAGCTCCCCTCTCCAGGAGATGAAGTTTAATCCTGCCTCCCTTGAGTGTCAGCTGGATTTATTGCCTTGTTTTCAAATATAGACTATGGAAAGAGGAAAGAAAACTAAGTACAGCGGAAAAGAGTGACAAACGGGACCTTAACCGAAGGATTAAGGTCAATATCATCAGTAATAGCTCATGTTTATTGCACAGACCTGTGGTTTCATGTGATGAGAAGAGCACTTCACCTTGTGGTGATCTTCCCCAAAACTAACCACCCCAGCTAACTGTGAGAAAACATCAGTCAGACTCAAATGGAGGGATATTCTACAAAACACCAACCAATATTTCTCAAAACAGTCGAGGTCATAAAATATAAGGAAAGTGAAAAACTGCCACAGACCAGAGAAATCTAAGGAGACACGATGACTAAATCTAATGAGGTTTCCTGGGTGGGATCCTGGAAGAGAAAAGAGACATTAGTGAGAAAAACTAGGGAAGTCTGAAAAGTCTGGAGTTTCACTAATAGTAACACACCAATGTCAGCTTCTTAGTTGTGACAAATGTACCACAGTAACGCAAGATGTTAATACTGGGGGAAAGTGGGTAAGGGGTATATGGAAACTTTCTGTATTATTTTTGCATGTTCTCTGTAAATCTAAAATTATTCCAAAATAAAAATTTTATTTTAAAAAAATTCATCTTCCATAGAAGCATCTAGAAGTGTTTTAGAATTAAATCCAGAGACTTTTTAAAATTAGTATGATCTATGTTGGAAACAATTATCCACGGATGCTCACATAGTTTTTAGGAATCCAGAGCCCTTAGCCTTTAGGGTCTTTAGCTTTTGTAATGCTGCCCAAGATTTAGGACTCCAAATCAGTCCTCCATTCAGGTGCTTATAGGGAAATTGGTTACTGGACTGTATCAAGAAGTTTTGCTGAATCCTGCAGCTAGAATAGGGACATGTCTGCTGTAGGAGCCCCTGACAGAATAGAGGACTGGACCTCCATGGAGTCACTTAACAGTTCTAGGACAGCTTTAGGGCCCACCTGCTAGTAAATATTTACACACGGGCTCAACTGGAACTGCAACTTGCTCCTGCTTTCACATACCGCCTGATAATGAGGGTGTGGGGAAGGCCCCTGACGCTCCCCAAGCAGACCCAGAATTGCCCTTTCCAACATGTCAGTCTTTGGAATGGGTTTTACTGAGTTATATGAGCTGGGCTTCTTTCCTTTGTAAATGATCAAAACCCAACTCAAACTGGCTTGACTCACAAAGGGAAAATGTATTGACTTGTGTTTCCGGCAAGTCCCAGGAGGTGATTTCTTCTTTTTTTTCTTTTTCTGTGACCGGCAACGGAATCGCAACCCTCGGTGTCGCGCCCGCACTGCGCTCAACCAGTGAGTGGACCGGTCTCTATATGGGATCTGAACCCTTGGCGGGAGCGCCGCCGCACTCCCAAGTGCCGCACTCCACTGAGTGCGCCACCGGGCCGTCCCCCAGGGGCTGATTTCTTTCAGCACAGATAGGCCCAGAGGTTCAAATGATGCCAGTGGGATTTCTGTTTCCCCATCTTTCAACAGTCTTTGTCTTCATCCTGCAAAAGGCTCTCTCCACGTGGCAGCTCTGGGCCTCTATTGTCCTGATTGCTCCAAAGCTAGAGAAAATGATGGTCATCCCTAGAAGTTCCACCAAAGTCCCAGAGAAGACTCTGATTGGCCCAGCCCTGAGCCCCTCCCAGTCAACCACTCTGATTGGTCACAGTGCTCCGGTGTGAACCACACTGATGACTGTAGAATGGGGGAAAGATGATTCTCCAAAGAATGAGGGCTGAAGAGCCCAAGCCACTGTTTTATCTCAGGCCATGACTTCAGCTAGAGCTCATTTCAGGCAGAGTCCAACCTGAGAACAAGGGTAAGTAAGGAGTGTACAGTTAGAAGCTCGAGAGGACAGTGCCCCGGATGGGGGTTTTCAGTCAAAGGTTTTGATCCCAGCTGTCCCTAAAATCGCTGAGTGACCTTGGGCCAATCACCTTCCCTCTCTGGCCTTCCAGAGAGGCTTTCCATAAAATGAGGGCAGGAAGCCAAGTAGTCTCTACTGACCCCTCCAGCTAAGAAGTAAGTTTGGTGAGTCTAAGGCCTCAAGAAGTGGAGAAAGACTGAAGATGTTTAAAAGAAGAAATATATCCAACAACAAACCCAAGGAGTCTAAATCTTGCAAGCGTTTTCTTTACCCACCCAGCCTGGATAGTTAACTGCTTCCAACTGCCTTTAAAAACCAGAGTGAAAATGAGAAGCAGAGACACAAGTGCTAGGACATCTCAGGCTCTGCCAGAAACTCAGTTCTGTAATAAGGAAAAGCATTTTTAATATTGAGGTTTATATCTCGATCTGCTGCTGATCTGAAAGTGGCTCTCTCTCTAATTTTAGTTTTTATTTCCTGGCATTGGAGTGAGCCCAAACACACACAGCACCTCCCTCTCCCCACCCCAGTCCCTCTGTTGCTGCCACCAAGAGACTTTCATCTGGGGCATGCTTGGAGACGCTGGGCCGCTCTTCCAAGAACTGGGTGGGACGCTCTTCCTATTTTGTGGAAGATCCTGGTGAAGAAAATAAAAACAGTCTTTCTCATAGTGACACACAATTCACGTCCCACTGCAATTAAAAAGTGAAGCCACCAGCTTTCCTCTTTGCCTTTTCATTAATTCAGTTGTTCAAAACATATGAAGCCCTGACTGTAGCAAGGCGGGAAGGTGAGCTGGGAGATGCGTAGGTGGGAAAGGTGGTGACTCTGCCTTCTAGGAGCTCAGGTGTGTGAGGGGGCCTTGCTGTGGTGACTCTCCAGGGCAGGCCAAGGTGACGTTGTGGTGAGGCCCAGGCCACGGCCTCTCTCCCTGGGTCAGCCACCTGCTCTTGCGTGACCTTGGTCATGGCTTTTGGTCTCCAAGAGGCTCCGCTTCCTCATCTATAAAATGAGGGTAACACAAACCCTTATAGTGTTGTGGTGATGATTAGATCTAAATGTTTCAATACGTGAACATAAAAGCCCTCGGCAGGACAAGTACTCTCCCTGCGTTGGCTCCCTTCCCCAACCTTCCCTGCACCCCTTTCTGGACACTTTGGGCAATCCATTCCCCAGCCCTTCCTTTGGCACAAGGAAATGGCAGGAAGCTCAGGTCCCATGCACAGAATTCCATTTCTCAGAAGCTGAGCTGAGCTGAGCACCTCCTTGTTGCTGAGCCTGAGCCAGGTATAGGGACACAGAGATGCCCTGGGTGAGGTCTGGTTCTGGGAAGACCAGCGTCCCCCCCCCCCCCC
>NW_007731515.1:56171-57703 GCF_000696425.1 Galeopterus variegatus
CCCCCCCCCCCCCCCCCCCCCCATGTCCTGGGGAAAAAGCCAACACAAGAGGGCCCCTGCCAAAGAAACAATTACAGCCCCTTTCTCACAGGCTGCTGAACACTGAAGTGAGATAAGCCTGTAACTTGGTCGGTGCCAGCATCTCCCGAGGGCTGATGAAGGTCTCCAATCCGAGGTTGCCTCTGCCTTTGGCAACTCCCGTGTGAGCTCTCCCAGGCCTTCTTGCTCAAGCTCTCTCCACAGCCTGCCAATGAGGAGAGAATTAAAAATGCCATCACCCCTCTCCCCAGCAGGTCGCTATCCTCCAGGTAGGGACCAGCGCCAGCGGCCAGCCCCTGAGGTCTCATTGGTGTGAGCTCACGGCCTGGGCTTTCCACTGAGCTGAGGAGCCCTGTTCTCTAGATTTCTCTTGATTGATGGGCCTGGGAGCATTGTTTTTGCTGGGAATTAATGATGCGGCATAACACAGAGTGTCTTGCAACCAGTGTGGAGTTGGGGGAGTGACCCGCCACCCCCATGCAGGAGCCAGCTAGCCAGCAGATGTTTACAAGGCAACCGTGTGGGCAGGGTCAGCCGCTGCAAGGTCACACCAGGACGTGTGAACCATGAGGCCACCTGTGTTTAATAACGGCTGTCTCCCCACGAAGTGCGAAGCTCTTATAATGCTCCCTGATGGGTCTGGAGGATGGGGAGCAGAGGCCTCTGGGAAAGCTCCGGACAGCCCATCGCTGTCTTAGGTCCCCAGGGTGTGCTTGTCGGCCTCTGCCCCTCCCTGTCCTTGCTCTGGCCCTTCTCTGCCCTCTTAAACTCCCAGGCCTCAGGGGGATCTGGGCGAGCAGCCAGCCCTGCCCTGGGGCTGTCAGGGGGTACAGGAGGAATCACGGTGGTTGGTACCAGCTGGCACGGCTCTGAGAGTAAAGTGAAGATGGGAGAGGACCGTGAGGGGGCCTGCCTGGGTGCCATGTGCTATGGGGATTATCTCCTTCACTTCCCACGTGGATTCTCAGGGACAGGTGCCTCTTTCCTCCTGATTTGACAAATGAGGC
The DNA here is from genome assembly GCF_000696425.1 of Galeopterus variegatus. Classification (NCBI taxonomy): domain Eukaryota; kingdom Metazoa; phylum Chordata; class Mammalia; order Dermoptera; family Cynocephalidae; genus Galeopterus; species Galeopterus variegatus. Next base: position 57,218 of record NW_007731515.1, read on the forward strand.
AACTGAGGCTCAGAGAGGTTACACGTGTTACCCAAGGCCACATACAATGGAGAAGCTGAAACTTGAAACTACCAATTGTAGGAACTTAAGCTGGTGGGCCAGAGGGACCATGGCAAACAGTGTAGATCAGAGCGGCTGGGACACGGGACAGGCATGTTTTGACAGGGAGGAACCAGTGCCCGATGTGTGGCCAAGGGAGGTGGCATTGTCTGAGGTACAGCAGGGAGCCCTGACCAGGAGGAAGCAGGCGAGATCGTGGTGGGGTGGTGGGAGCAAAGGGGCCATGCTGGACCGAGGAGGAGATGCGTGGGCATCTGGAAGGAACATCAGAACTAGAACATCTATCAAATGACACAGCGATTCTCGAAGTGTGGCCCACAGGCCCTGCGGTCATGTCTCAGACCCTGCAGGAGTCTCAGAACTGTTTCCATAATAAAATTAGATGGGATTTGCCTTTTTAGTCATGTTGACATTTGCAATGATGGT
>NW_007731515.1:58238-60649 GCF_000696425.1 Galeopterus variegatus
GGAAGCACACACAGGCTCGTACACACAGGAGCTTGGCTGAGCTGTGAGCTGAGCAAACTACTTTCTTCAAGGAATCCCCTTTCTCCTTGAAAGAACAGCTGATAAGCAAACTATAGTTATTCAGACTTGGGCGTTTGGCAAACATTTGGGAGAAAATGAATGAAGCGAGCCTGTCACTTCAAAGAAAACAATTGACAGTACTTGTTGCCAACAAAAAACGTCAAAATTTTCAGGGGAAATTTGAATTTTGGAAAATTCGTATCCATAATTATGTGCTATTTGATACTTAAAGACTTTTTAAAAATGAGGTTGGAGGTAGTAATAAATGTGTTTGTTTGATATTATACTATGAAATTTGTCAACATTTGGAAGATCTGCGTAATTCAGTAAATCAATATTTTCCAAGTGACCAAAGCCTGATGTTACAAAGGTGTGGATGAATAAGAGGTCCATTCAAAATTCAAGATACACCAATGGTTTTTAATATAACGAAGTACAAAAATATCCTTGATATGGTTTCAGATTCTACACTGAAGTTTTTAAAGAAACTAACATTTGTTAAGCGTTGGTGTATTAATCAAAAATAAATATTCACAATTATCTGAAAAGGCAATTAAAACACTCCTCCCTTTCCCAATTATTTATCTGGTGAAGCGGTATTTTCTCCATGTACTTGAATCAAAGCAACACATCACAACAGACTGAAGGCAGGGGCAGGTAGAATTCTTCATTTATTAAGCCAGACATTAAAGAGATTTGCAAAAGTGTAAAGCAAGAGCACTCTTCTCACTAAACTTTTTGATTTAGAAAATGCAGTTTTTTTTTTCTTAAAAATATGTTATGTTAACATGTACATGTTCAAGTTTCATTTTAAATGAATTAATAAACATATATGAATTTTCTCAGTTTTAATTTCTAATATGGTGAATATTTATAGGTCATCACCACATAGAAAAAGGCTCTCTGGAGTCGTCAATAAGTTTTAAGAGCAAGACCAAACCATTTGAAAACCCCTGATTTGCAGCACGCTCCGACGTTGTCCAAGCACCTGCTGGCCCTTCTCCCTGCAGGCCAGAGGCAAAGGCCAAGCAGGGTGTAGGTGGTCTCCTCCCACCCTGTTGTCTTGGGGTGTTGTGCTCCTGGTGCCCTCTTGTGCTTTCCAGAGGTGGGCACCACCTCCCAGCCCCAGGCAGCCCATGACTCAGTCCTGCAACCAATTCCCTGAGAGACTTTGGCTGAGCAAACCCATGCTCTAAGCCTCAGTTTCCTCATTTTTGAATGAGGAGATTGGTCTGACCAGTCCTTGAGGCCTGTAGTAGGCTGAATAATGGCTCCCAAAGATATGTAGTCCTAATATCCAGAACCCGTAAATGTGGCCTTATATGACAAAAGGGACTGAAGATGTGATTAAAGATTAAATTAAGGATCTTGAGATGGGAGATTATCCCGGATTATTCAGGTGAGTCCTGTGACCACAGAAGACGAGGGGGCAATGTGACGATGGAGGCAGAGACTGAAGTGATACTCTTTGAAGATGGAGGAAAGAAGGGGCCACGAGCCAAGGAATGCAGGTGACACTAGAAGCTAAACAAGGCAAGAAACTGGGTTCTCCCCTGGAGCTTCCAGAAGGAACCAGACCTACTGACACCTGGACTTTGGCCCTGGGAAACTGATTCCAGACTTCTGGCCTCCAGAACTATAAGGGAAAAATTCTGTGTTGTTTGAAGCCACCAAGTTTGTAGGAATTTATCACAGCAGCAACAGGAAACTCATATAGGACCCTTCCAGGGCATGAGTCCATGGTGCTCTAAAACCATTCAGGGAGGTTTGTGCTCTTGAGCATGAATCTCTGTGATGCCAGCACCTGTGGGGAAAGTGTTGGGCTTGGGCAAACCTTCATGCTCATCCCGGTGCCACCATCTGCCAGCTGCATCATGCTGGGCCAGACCTGGATCTCCATCTTCTCACCTGTGAAATGGAGACATGTGGTCCATCTTGAGAGACAGTAGTTTCTAACAATTGCATGGGGCAGGTGCTCAATGCATGTCAATGCTCTTTCCCCTCTTTGGGGGACCAAGGGCAGGTGGTGGGGAAACTCTGTTGCACCCCGTGGCTCAGGGGCTCAGAGTATGATCCAGCCCCAACTCCATTCCTGTGTTGAAACCAGTTTCAGCCTCCCCGAGAAGAGATCATCCAGCCTTTGCTTAAACACTATCCATGACAGGGACCTCACTCGTCATAGCGGTTGAAGCCGATGACTGCTGTGTGCCAGCTGCTTTCAAAAGCACCAGGGCCGGCCCGGTGGCGCACTGCTACAGTGCGCTGCTTGGGAGCTCAGCGGTGCTCCCGCCGAGGGTTCAGATCCCACGTACAGACTGGTTCCTGCTCACTGGCTGAGCGAGGTGCGGGCG
>NW_007731515.1:61480-62347 GCF_000696425.1 Galeopterus variegatus
GGTCCCGGTCCGGTACGGGGGCAACACTGAGGGTTGTGATCCATTGCCGGACACGAAAAAAAAGACAAAAAGGAAAAAAAGAAAAAAAAAAAGCACCAACATGCACATCTGGGGCTAAGCATCCATTTCTCATTTTACAAACAAAGCTGAAGTTGCTGTGGTTAAGCAACTTGCCTGAAAGTACCCTGCTAACAAGAGGTGGTGTCTGTCTGTCTCCAGAGCCACGCTTGCATGGTTTCAGAATCCAGCGCAGACCTTAGCATAGGGTAGACGCTCAGAAGCAATGTGTAGAGTTAATTGACAAAATCAATCCTTTCTGCCTGAGTCTCCCGGAGCTGAGACAGGCCATTTTCGAAGGTTGTGTCAGGGAGAACGCGGAGAGGCTCATGAGCTTATTTATAGCTAAGAGCAGCGCTGTCTACCAGGAGTATGTCCACCACTGTTTTGGGCTAAATTGTGTCCTCCTCCCAATTCATATGTTGAAGCCTTGACCCCTAGTACCTCAAAATGTGACCTTATTTGGAAATAGGGTCTGTAGAGAGGTAATCAAGTTAAAATGAGGTCATCAGTGTGAGTCTTAATCCAGTATAACTGGTGTCCTTATAAAAAGGGGATATTTGGACACAGACACAGACACAGGGAGAACGCCACATGAAGCAGAAGGCAGGGACTGGGGTGGTGCCTCTGCCTGCAAAGGAAGCCAAGATCACCAGCAAACCACAAGAAGCTCGAGGACAGGCATGGAACAGGCCCTCCTTCAGAGCCCTCAGAAGAGCCCCACCCTGCCTACACCTTGATCTTGGACTTCCAGCCTCCAGAACTTGAGATGATAAGTTCCTGTTGTCTAAGCCACCCAGTTTGTGACAC
>NW_007731515.1:62735-63857 GCF_000696425.1 Galeopterus variegatus
AAAAAGAAACAAGTGAGACTAATTTTACTACTATAGCTTAACCTATTATTTCCAGCATATTATTGCTCCAATATATAATCTACATTAAAACTGCAAAGTCCTGTGTATTCCACTCTTCCAGCACATCCTGGTTACACTAGCCTCATTTCAAATGTGGAGCTCAAAAGCCATGCGTGGCCAGCGGCTGAAGGTCCAGTGGGTTTGGATACCTCTCTGTGTCTCTCTGCCACATTGCCCAGGTCCCCATCTGGTACCTCAAAGGATTGTCTGCTCCCTTTCCCTGTCCAGCCCTTGAGGTGCAGAAAGCCATGTCAACTAGTCCCTGTTGGGGCTGAAAGCCCTCAGTTCCTTCAGCTGTTGCTGCCTGGTGGACCCACGACCCTGGCTGTGCTCATCTCTGGCAGGTTTCTGTCCATAGCCCTCTGGATGTAGGATATGCAAGTGCACATAGATTTTTCTTTTTAAAATCTTGCCTCTAACAATACCGATATGTTTTCTTCTTATGGCAAAGATGCTACTGCTATTAATTTGACCACAAGTATAACCTTGTCATCTTCCCCCTAAAGGGGTTGGTGGTGCTGGATGAGCCTGAGAAAACCAGCCAGAAAACAGTCCCCCACCTTCCCCAGGAAATTCAGAAGAGGGAAAAAGAAATCTTCCCACCCTTGCACTAGGCTGGTCAACCGTTCCGGCTTGCGTGGGACTGTTGGGTTTAGCACTGAAAGTCTCACATCCTGGGAAAACTTCCAGTCCCAGGCAGGTCCGGAGAGTTAATCGTCCCACCTTGTACCCAGTTAGGGGCTGTCTGCCCTAGAAATAGGTGCAGCATGCTCATTCCTGAGTATCAACACTGTAAGAGGGTTGTCAGAGGGTCTTTCTGCTAACTGAGAGAATTGCACAGGGCAAAGCTGAGGCCCATCCCTCTTGTTTGGCAAACTGGAGAAACTGGGATTTACACAGGGTGCAGCACTTGCTGGGGGTTGTCAGGGCTACAGGTACATTTCTTCGAACACCCTGCCCCCCTTCCTTCCAATAGGCCACAGCTGTCTCCTACGGTGGGTAGGGGGTGGTCGTGTGAAGACAGGCCAAAGAGCTGAGTATCCTTAGGGTGAAAAAAAAAAA
>NW_007731515.1:64398-65550 GCF_000696425.1 Galeopterus variegatus
TGGGACTCACTGGGGTCTGTCCTCCACCCCTATGCTATGTCCGAGGCTCAGTCAGGACTTTTGTGGTGTCCCCTGGGGCTGCAGCATAGTCCTGACAATGCATGGTAGAGTCTCCAACTCCACCCAGGAGCCCCGCACCTGGCGTGCTGAGCTGCGGCTGTGTTGTGGGAAGGAGCTGGCTGGTGGCTCCCTGGGCCTGTCCTGAAGGGCCTGTCTTCTCCCTGTACATTAACCTAGAGGTGACATAGGGGGAGGGGGCAGGGGGGAGAGAGCAGGAGGGAGGGGGCAGCCAAGTGTCCTAGCTTCCACTCTGCTCTTCCAGTCTCCCTGGGACAGTCCTCCCAGAGCCCCCAGGGGGCTGCAGCTCTGGGCTCACCCTGAGGATCACCAGTTATGTCTGCATGATGTCCATTGCTTCATTTTTAACAGAAAAACAAACAAGAAAGCAAAAACTGTAATTCGCGTTCTATTCCTTTTCTCCCAGGGCCTAATAACTATTACACTGGGGATTCGGAGCAGGATTGAGCCAATGGGTCAGCTGTGAGGACAAGCTCACCCCAACAAGGGGGAGGGAGTGGGAGATGCTACAGCAGGCTTCTCTCTTCCTTGACCTGCCTTAGGGTCTCTCTCACGTGGACCTTCAGCTTCTGATGACTCGGTGTGGCTACTGCAGCTCTTAATCCTGCCCCGACTAAGCCATTGTGGTGCTACTGCTAATGTCTGGAATCCTGTTCACAGCACCAATTGTCTAGCTCTTAATCCTGTTCGTGACACCAATTGTAAAGCTAGGTGACTACGCTAGTTGTGGGGCTCTTTTACCTGCCAGTAATCCTGCACTCACTGGGCCAATTGTCGAGCTAAGGCTGGGTCTGGAGCCCACAGACCCCTCAAGACAGTTCACAGACTGGGTCACAAACCTTTCACGTGCCAGGCTGGGTCACCAGACCCCTTCACGCAGGCCTATGAGCTAGGTAACCGACCAAAAGGTCCTTGGAGCCATGGGTTGGAAAGCATGGCTGCGTGGGGCAGACGCCTGAGGCCGATGCCCACCTGTCTGCTTCACTAAAACTCCTCTCTCTCTCTCTCTTTCTCTGAAGAACATAAGAATAGCAACAAAACTAAAAAGATACATTGGCGTGCATGTGCACTAAC
>NW_007731515.1:66575-68012 GCF_000696425.1 Galeopterus variegatus
CATTGACGAGAGGTGTATCAGCTTGCTGGAGGGGAGAAAGCTGTGGACTGGGAGACTTGGGCCCATCCCAACCGCTTCTATTATCCAATTATAGGACTTTGACCAAGACACCTGGGATGTCCAGGTGGGTGCTGAGTAGCTCATTTCTGTTTTCTCCTAGACCTGAAATCCCGTGTACCTGGACTACTGCATGTGTATGTGCAGGAATTGCTATGAAAAAAACCAGTAAACGGCTAGTTTAACAACCTCCATGGCCACTGGCTGAAGGACTGACCATCTCGCTCCAATGCCTGCCTTTCCCTCTCTTCTCTTGAGTTGAGTCCTGCTCTGCTTTTCTGTTGGAAGGTTACCGAGCCTCAGACTGAAATCCTCAGATCACTTTGTCTCAGATAAGGGACATCTCCTTTTCTATGTAATATTTCCGGTAGAGAGGCACGGCTGAAGGGAAACTCATTTAACCAAAGCCAGATTGTGGAGGCTTAACACAGTTAGGAATGGTGTATTAGTTTCCAACTTGGACTGGCTAATAGTACTTTGTAAGTTGTGAATATGGAAAGAATTCTTATAAATCTGCATACGATCAGGTGGGTTACAGACCAGAAGATAAGAATAATTCAGAAAGTTGCCTGGAGTCTTTAGATGGAGTAACACCTGGGCCTGGGCTCTGTAACATGAGCTACCTGCAGACAGAAAGTTCAGCAGGAACCAAAGTTTACAATGCCACAGAGAGAGAACAGCAACTCCCAGAGAGCCCCTGCAGTCTTAGGAAAAGAGAAAAGAAACCAGGCCACCCCCACAGCTAATGCTAACAGAAAATGGGCTTCGTTTGGGCCTCTAACTTCTGTGCCTCTCTTTAGAGCAGAAGCTAGAAACTGGCAGCCTGCAGACCTGACACTACACTCCATAGCTAGGTTTTGTTTGATCTGTACAGTGTTTTGAAAGTGGGAAAATTTTACAAAAAAGAAAAGGATTTTTGGCTTTTCTTGAACAGATCTGGGTTCCTGGGTGGCCACCACCCTTGGGAGCTGCCTCCTCTGGATGGGGGCTGTGTCCTGGGCCCTCGGTGTGCCCTCACTCCCTCTCGCCTTACAGTCCTTTAGTGAATTCCCAGCCCTTCAGCATGTTGAGTTCTTCTGACATCAAAAGCATTTCCACTATCTGGCCTGGAGTTATCGCATCAGAAGCAGCAGTGTTGGAATTTGAACTCGGGTCTTTGACCCTAAGGCCCTCTGCTTCCCCACCCCTGTCTTTGGCAAAGGGCTGGACCATAGCAGGAGGACCACCAAGCTAGAGCCGAAGGTAACCATCCTAGAATCCAGGGTTAATACTTCACTCAAGACACAGTATCCCTATCAACAAAATGGGGAGGAGCGGCTGGAGGACAAATCCTAAGGCCCCTTCCTGTGAGTTTCATTATTAACAATGTGCTTGGGTCCG
>NW_007731515.1:69179-70509 GCF_000696425.1 Galeopterus variegatus
CCCCCGAGAAACACAGCAGAGCAGGGGAGGGCAAAGGGTGGATCTAAGAGCAAACCTCCCTGGGGCCAGCACAGAGTAGACACACGACTGTTGGGCTCATTGCTGTTTGCCCAGAGCCCTTTAGAGAGCCTGCACAGGGTAGGGGCCCTGTAAAGATTCGAGGCTTGAAATGAGCGCACATTAAAATGACAGATGGTGTGATAGGCTTCAGAGTTGGTCTCCACTAATTCCTTCTCTTCTCATACCCATGTGCCCCTCCTCATCCCCAGAGGTGGAGTCTAATTTCCAGCCCTTGAATCTGGACCGATCTTAATGACTTGGTCAATAGATTAAAACGTTGTTGATGTTCTGGAATTCTGAGGATGGACATCATAAGACGCAGCTTCTGTCCAGGTCTCCTGAAATGCTCGCTCTCAGGATCTTCTTGTTGGCATCCAGCCATCATGTTATCAAAAGCACAAGACACATGGAGATGTCACATGTCGGTACCCAGTCAATAGCTCNGGAGGACAAATCCTAAGGCCCCTTCCTGTGAGTTTCATTATTAACAATGTGCTTGGGTCCGACGTACAGAGGGCGGCCGAGTCTCAGCAAACGGATGGGTAAACTTCAATCCAGAGATGAGGCTTTCACCAAGGACTTCCTAGATTCCGGCTAATCCTGAAATTTGGGTGTTAGTAGGACTGTGGTATTGTTATTGGATTTGGGGTCTAAAAGGTCAAATGGCTGCTCTAAGCCAGAGAAGGGCTGGGTCCCCCTCTCCGGACAAGCCTTAATAAGGAGCTGTAGCTTTCTCTTCTGGAAAATGAGAGTATACAAATGTTTCCATCCTAGGTTGGTTATGCGGATTAAATAACCATGCTCAAATTTCATAATGGTATGTGTCAGTTAGGAAAACAGAGCCCAGGTCAGGTAACTTAACAGAGGGAATTTAATATAGGGAATTAGTTATAAAGGTGCTGGAAGAGCTGAAAACCTGAACAGAGGACCACTAGAGTTCAGCAGCAGCAGGAAGCTGCCACAACTCCTAGCATAGGTGGGGCAAAGGGACAAGGTGGTGTCACCAGAGCCCAGGAGCCAGGGCTGCCCAGTGGGGCTGGGATCACAGGGGGACATAGCGTCTGCCAGAAATGCTGCCCAAAATGAGAGAGAGAGAGATACTTGGGGTCCTCCCTTCCTCCTTCCTTCTAACCTCCCACCAGTGCTTCCCACCTTGCTAGAGGCCAATTATCAAGGGAGCCTAGTGGCATATCATTTGCAGGCGGCAGTCCCCCGAGAAACACAGCAGAGCAGGGGAGGGCAAAGGGTGGATCTAAGAGCAAACCTCCCT
>NW_007731515.1:71422-72052 GCF_000696425.1 Galeopterus variegatus
CATGTTATCAAAAGCACAAGACACATGGAGATGTCACATGTCGGTACCCAGTCAATAGCTCAGCCAGCCCCGCCTGCCAGCCATGGGAGTGAGTCACCATGGGTGTCCGGCTCAGTCAAGCCAACATCTGGCTATGTGAGATTCTAAATGAAGGCCACATACAGAACCATAAGGAATAATAGCACACTGTTGTTTTAAGCCATTAAGTTTTGGGGTGGTTTGTTATACAGTGATAGTTCACTGGAGCACGTGAGAGTATGTTTCATGAGCTGTGAAGTGTTCACAGCAATGGTTATGGTTGGCCCTTCATTCAACAGATGTTTACTGAGCACTGACTCTACGCCAGGCTCAGGGCTAGGAGCCGGGGGCGCTGCTGAGAACAGGGCAGGCGTTTCTTCTCTCTTGGACCTTAGCTTCCAGTACACGGAGCCAGCAGAGTGAGTAAACAAACACATGAACAAGACAATGTGGTATTGCAATGAGTGCTGGGAAGACGCTGTGTTTCTTTGGTAGTTACGGTCATTGTTATTTTCCAACTGCTTGCCCTGGGCTGGTGAGAGTAAAGGCTTGAGGGGCTTCTGAGCCCCCAGTTTGCCCACCACATCCTGACATCAGCTACTTCCTTGGTTG
>NW_007731515.1:72500-75318 GCF_000696425.1 Galeopterus variegatus
GAGGGGCTTCTGAGCCCCCAGTTTGCCCACCACATCCTGACATCAGCTACTTCCTTGGTTGATATAAACTTACCAGTGTGGGGACTGCACCTGCATTGAGCCCCTTCAAATTAACAAATATCTCCAGGGGCAGGGAAGACAGGGATGGATGAGACGCAGCCATGCTCTCAAGGGATCAGTGCAGGGGGAGACAGATGGCAGTTGACAGTAACAATGTTTGAGCTGATGAACTCGCTAAACTTTGTAGGTTCTGACATGCTGTGTGACTCTGGGGCACTTGTTTGGTATCTCTGAGCTTCAGTCTCCCTCTCTGCAAAGCAGGAGTAGTAATCCCTCCTCTGCCTACCTCATAAGGCCATTCTGATGCTTCAAGAGAAAATGGAAGAGGTTCTTCTTGTAGATGATAAAGTGTAATGCAAATGTAAGAGATCATGAGGCTCGGCAGTCGTCAGAGTGAACCTCTACTGTGCTGTTTTGCGTTTATGAAATCATTAGGGTCTGGAGGTGCAGCACAACTCCAGGAAGCACCATGTACCATGTGCTCCATGTAAAAACAGCACCCCCTGGAGTTGTGCATCATGGAGACCCTGCTGGCCTCGCTCATCTCAGAGCCTGGCTCCATAAACATGGACACTGAATGTCTGTGGAGCTAGCTGTGCCTCTGCTCCCTCCCTGGTGGCTTCCCAAGGCTTTCAGGAGCTTGACCTTGGAGAGCCTGTGTAGGCATCTGGAGGACCAGTGCTCAGCTCCGGCCTCTTGGCTGATATGGAAACATTCAAGGCTTCAACACTCTTCACCAGAAGGGTGGAGGAGCAGGAGACGCCAAGGGTCTGGGCAGCCTTCCTTGTAGGAGAGACAAAGGAAAACATAGGTGTCTTAGTCAGCTTGGGCTGCTGTTACAGAATACCTGAAACTGGGTAATATATAATAATCAGAAATTTATCGGCTCATAGTTCTGGGAAGGCTGGGAAGTTCAATGTCAAGGTGCCGGCATCTCGTGAGGGCCTTTTTGCCATGTCATCAAGTGGTGGAAGGAGAGAGGGAGAGAGAGAAAGAGAGAGGGATGGGTGCGGGGGGAGGGATGAAGAGAGAGAGAGAGAGAGAAAGGGGGCTGAACTCATCCTTTTAAAATGGTGCCGATCCCAGCCATGAAGGAAAAGCCCTCTTGGCCTAATCATCTCTTACTGCTGTTGCAACAGAGAACTGAGTGATCTAGGACAGTGGAGGAGAGAGGCCGGGCTGGACTTTTGTGACATTTCTCCAGGCTCTGACTTTGCATATGGAAGTGACACGGTAAGAGCAGCCAGCTCGGGGCTGGAACCTTCTCTTCTTATCCCTCTCTATGACTCATGGAAGGGTGAGATACTAAAAGGAAGACAGACCAAAAGCTAACATCATCACAAGGGCTGCAAAACTGGACAGGATCTGGCCTGATTCTCTCTCTGACTAGTCTCATTTCCTACCACTCATACCTGCCCCAAGTTAAGATTTACTGCTCCCTTTGCTGTTTCTCAAACCTGCCAGACACTCTCTACCACAGGCCCTTTGCATGTGCGGTTCCCCCTGTTTAGAACGTACTTCCTGCCGATACCTGACTGGCTCACTCTTTCATCTACTTGGAGTCTTTGCTCAAGTATCACCTTCTCAGGGAGGCCTCCCAGCACCCCAAGGCCCCCTTCTTTGCTTTATATTTCCTATAGCCTTCATCACTTTATCATACACTGTACACTCACTATCGCTCACAATGTAATAATACACTACGTTCACTTTTCACATGCTATTTCACCCACAATACGTTTATTTTGTCTACTTGTTTATTTTGTTTGATTTGTCTAGTTTTGTCTGATTTACTGATGACTGTATTTTTGCTGCCTAGAATAGTGTTTGCCACATAGAAGGGGCTCAGTAAATGTTTGCAGAATGAATGAAAGTATGGGGTTCTCATGAAGTCTTGGAAGTGATGGGGGTTCAGGGCCCTGGGGCCCAACCCTCCTCTGAGGTAAGAGCAAGCGTGGAACATTGGCATGATGTCTTCCCCTCTGGGGAGGCGGCATTCTGTGCTCTCTGTCACCACCCTCGTTCCCCAGGTTGCAACTACAACTGCAGCAGCACATTGTAGCTGGGCTATCAATTATTGAGTAACCGAGGGAGGACCAGCAGGGCTAGCCATCCCTGTTTCCCAGGTGAGGAAGCTGGGTTTCAGGGAGGGAGGTCCCATTGCAAAGCTGATTCCTATGGGAATAGCTCAGATTAGAGCCAGCCACATGAGCCCATCAGTCTTGAGTGACTCAGCTCAGCTCAGGGCAGGCCGGGAGGAGGGTATAACCGTGTCGGCCTCAGGCCTGTACCCTCAAGGAGTTTGTAATCCAGTAGGAAATAAGTCATAGAATGCAGAGTGTCACTGGTTTGCAAAACAGAGACTGTGGTTCCAGGAGGGTCACAAAGACAGGAGTGTTTGTTGGGGGCAGGGAGGTGGAGATGGGCCCCCTCCCCCTCATCCAAATATGGCCAAAGTCTGACAGGAATCATGCATCTGCTCAAGAAGAGGCGACACAGCCTACTCAAGACCTCAGGCTTATTTATCTTTGTCCAAAATTAGAAACACTCCAGTGGGAGATAATGAGGTTGACCAGAAAGCTGGTTAATGCCCATTAATCCTGCCTTCCCCACTGGACTGTCCCCAACAAATACAATTCTTTTTTTTTCCCCCAATTTTTTTCTATGTTATTAATAATTTGTATTAAATGCAATAAGACAGATTTTGAAATAGCTTAATACTGATTACTATTTCTATTCCCATTTTATTTTATTTTATTTT
>NW_007731515.1:75825-76921 GCF_000696425.1 Galeopterus variegatus
AAAAAAAAAAAAACAATTTTAATTAACTTCAAAGGGGCAATTGTGGAAAAGGCCTTCCTTGTAACTCTCTTGTGTTAAAATTTTACTAAACAAAGCCTTTCACTCTGGACAGTGATCATTTCTCTCTCCATATGGCTTATTACTGCTTCTATTTCCATTTGTTCTCTGCTCAGTGCTTCTTATTTTCAGATTCTTTCTCAGGAGCTCACAGTTTCAGAAGAGTATCCTCGAGAAGTTGAGGGAGTGTACAAACTTTTTTTTAAATGTAAAGAGTTTTCCTTCATGGGTTTTTTCCCCAACAAATACAATTCTGTCCAAAGAGAGATTCAGTGACCAAAATGTCTCTATGCCATTGTGTGAGAACGTCACTGCAGCCAGAACCCTGTGGGCGGGCAGGGAATGCAGGACAGCAGACACCCGAATAAAACTGAAAGGACGCCCCGCAGCAGTTGAGGCTCTGCCCAGTTTTCTAAACCCAGCAACTAAGCTTTCTGGAAAAGACACCCTCTTCTTTGCTCCATATATGTTTGCAGGAAAGGAGACTGGGGGTGAGAGCTCCTCCCTGGGGTCCCCAAAGCCTGCCCCACTGCACGTTCACTCAGCTGGGGAGCTCCAAGCCCAATCAGTTCCATGAACCCAAGTGAGCCCCAGGATTGTCCGGTGGAGCTGGGCTGCGTGGATCTGGGCGATGGCCTGACGGAATGCCAAATGTTTTCTTTGCCGTGCCTGGATCCTTGGGGAAAACAGAGGCCAAACTCAGCTAAAGCACCTGTCTTTGGGGACCTTGAGAAACTTGGCTTTTTTTTTTTTTTAAATGTGGACTCAGGACCTTAGTTTAACGCTACATAAACTACATTATGAAACTGATTTCTAAAAGTGAGGGAAGCAGCCTGGCAGAGGGGACAGAGCCCTGGCCTGGCTTGGAAGCTGGAAGCCACTGAGTTTTGCATACCCTTGAGCAAGTCACCTCCCCAGCCTCCCTACTTGTGAAATAAGGGGTTTGGACTCTCAAAGCATTGTTGGGATAATTTTTTTAAAAACTCAACAACTATTTTCCCTGCTATCTCCCACCCCCGAACTCCACACCTCCCCCCCC
>NW_007731515.1:77921-81491 GCF_000696425.1 Galeopterus variegatus
CCCCCGAACTCCACACCTCCCCCCCCCGCCCCTGACCCCCATTCAAACCGAGCCAGTTGGTACTCATTACCCCAGGGAAAGAAGCAGTGGAAAAGAGCAGAGAATGAATCCTGCCCAGCTTTGGGTTTTCAGAAAAAGCTAGGTGCTTCCCTCTAAACAGATTAAGAGAGCTGTGACTGCTGTGTTCTAGAGACTGTAACCCTAAATCTTGCATCTCACCAGCTCCTGAGATTAAATTCCCATCTCCATCAGCTCCCTGCAGTGTGACCTTGGACATGTCACTTCACATCCTGGTGCCTCGGTGTTGGGAAAATAGAATGGTTTGGTTGGGGCCCCAGCCTCGGTTCTGGTTGGGTGTGGTTCAGCATCCTTTCTAAGTCAATTGTGTGTGTGTGTGTGTGTGTGTGAGTTAGTGTGCATGCGTGCCAATGTATGTTTTTAGTTTTGTTGCTATTCTTGTGTTCTTCAGAGAGAGAGGGGGAGAGAGAGAGAGATAGAGAGGGAAGAGTTTTAGTGAAGCAGGCGTGTGGGCATCGGCCTCGGGCATCCGCCCGGCACAGCCATGCTTTCCAACCTACGGCTCCAAGGACCTTTTGGCCGGTTACCTAGCTCGTAGACCTGCGTGAAGGGGTCTGGTGACCCAGCCTGGCATGTGTGGGGTCTGGTGACCCAGCCTGGCATATGAAGGGTTTATGACCCAGTCTGTGAATGGGCTTTAGGGGTCTGGGAGTCCCAGACCCAGCCCTAGCTCAACCATCGGCCCAGATGATGCAGGATCACCAGCAGGTAAAAGAGCCTGACAACTGGTGTAGCCGTGGTCGAGTAGCTTTATACTCGGCATCCTAAAAATCAAGAGGAGGGTGGTCACATGCCCAGCCTGTGGGATTGATGCCAGCAGCAAGTTCACGGCAAGTGTTTAGAAGCCTGCCTGGCCCGGAGTGAACACCGAGGGGATATTTGTTGCCATCCTCATTATTAGCATTACTGTATTACTTATGTCAGTGGCTTTTCAACTTTTTAAAAATGGCAGAACCTTTTCTTCAAACAAAATTGGCTGTAGATGCCCAATGCACAGAACTGGAATAGAGCAGAGCTGCTGAGATGGAACTGGGTGGGGGGGCAGGGTGACTTCCCCGCTCGTTATAACCCTCTCAATACCCAGTCATGAGAGCCCTAAGTGGATTCAAGGAACGTTATTTAAACATTTCTTCTGTGGATACAAATCAGAAACGCCAGTAGGCTCCTCATAAAGCCTCTTTCTCTGGATATGGTCCTATCTCATGCATTCTGTATGGACTGGGCCATGGCCACGTCTGCAAGGGTCATTGCCTGGGGATTGCTGGGGAAGTGGATTCAGGTGGAGATGCGGTGCTGGCAGTTTGGTGGGGCGTGCTGAGGACCAACACGCACACTGTGGATGGGGAGAAGCAGGACTGGGCAAGGGAGAGGTCGAGCTCGGTGCAGCCACAATGGAGGCCTCAGCCCATACCACAGGGAGTCCTGCAGGCAGGATGACCCGCCAGAGCTGTCCCACATGGGGCAAAAGGGCTGGGCCCAGAGGACCGAACCAGGTTGTTCAGTCATCCAGTGCAAGTTGTCCTGGAAAACGGGGAAACCTGGGGCAAGGGCAAAGTCTCCACAAATGGTGGACGGTGAGGCTTGTCTGCTGGACACACTGCCAGCTGGGAGTATGTCCTTTCTTCCCAGAGAGGCTCTGGGTAGCTCTTCCCAGAAGCCACCACAGTCCCATATACATCTGGCTGTGCCCTGGGGACGCAGTGATGAGCCACATGGACCCAATCCTTACCTTGGGGAGCTTACAGTCAGGACGAGGAGATGGGCATTCAACACCAAGCAAATTAATTCATATTTAACTGTAGGGGCGATTAGTGCTGTGAAGGTCGAGAAGAGCGTGCTATGAGAGAAACAAGGAAGGCCTCTGAGAGGAGGTGACATTTAATCTGAGACCTGAGGAAGCTCCATGCTAAGGTCTCGAGGGGTGAAAAGCTGGGACAGCTCATAGACAGAGGAGGCCAGGGTTGGGGGAGTGGGGGACAGAAGGGCCCAAAACCCTGGGGCAGGAGGTGGGATTATTCTACACACAATGGGAGCAGGCATGACTTCATTATCACAGTAGGCACCATGCCCAGGGCTCATGAAAATGTGAATATGGTAATGCATATATAACAACAGTAATAATAAATCTAGCTCAGATTATATTCATCCTTAAACCAATGTAATTGTAAAATATAATTTTAAATTTTTTTAAAATGGAAGAAGAGGCTCACAAAATTCATCATGGCCCAGACTGGGAAGCCCGCAGTGGACACTGAGCAGGGTGGGACATAATGGCCCACCTGTGGCAGATGCTGTCACCTGTCACCTCGGCCCTCCTCTGACTTCACTGCGGCTGTGGTAAAACAGGCATGTCCTTGCCCAGGCTTCTCACACAAGTGCCCGCTGTGTCTCAGCTTTTGTGCTATAGAACTTTCTAGAAAGCTGAGGGAATTTGACCAGCTGGCAAATAGGGGCAGCCTTAAAGTATGGAGGATTAGTACCCTGGAGGCCCTCTCCCAAGCACAAGTGCCCGCTGTGTCTCAGCTTTTGTGCTATAGAACTTTCTAGAAAGCTGAGGGAATTAATCTTGACCAGCTGGCAAATAGGGGCAGCCTTAAAGTATGGAGGATTAGTACCCTGGAGGCCCTCTCCCAAAGGGAAAGGGAGTCACTGGTTACATGTCCCCCCTCCCCTCCTGGACACAGTTCCTCTGAGGGTCCCCGGCGGGGTCAAGTCCAAGCTGCCCATGGCAGTGACTGGAGGCATAAGGCACCCCTTTGGCTTTCCTTCCTTCCTTAACTCTCTCAGCCCACTCCCTCTTGCTTCCTGGGACCCCCTCCCAGATCATTCACCAGCTCCCAAGTCCCAAAGTCTTGATTTTGGGGAATTCAAACCAAGACACCCCTTTACAGCTGGATGTGGCCCAGGGCATTAGCCAAGAGTGACATGTGAAGTCTCTCCCTGGCTCTGTGAGCCAGATGGGGCCGTCAGTGCTGCACCTCCTAAGGGAGAGGACCACAGAGACTCCACTAAGAGGGGAGGTGACCCGCTGGGATGCAGAGCTTGGACGGGTCACATCGGCTCCCTTCGGACACTGCACGTGTCCCTTCCCTCCCACTGTGGCTTCATCCACACACGGGGAGCAGTGCCAACTGCGTGGCCTCAGCTCTGCGGCCAGCGGTGGCCTCTGTGCTGTGGAGAGGAGCCCTCCCTGCCCTCTGCAGTGCTGGGGTGAGAGGGGAACAGGACAGGAAAGTCTCCTGGGGACCGCCCTATCCTTGCTCTGAGGAGAGACCTGGCCCCTGCAGGGGGCTGAGCAGAGATCCAGCCTGGGCGTCCTGCTCACTCCAAACAGTGTGACGTTTATTTTTCCGGAGAGTCTGCTGAGGGACTCACTCCTGTTTGTAAATCCTGTAGATTTTCTTGGTGCCCTTGGCCAGGTGGCTTAGGGCCTGGCAGATCTCGCACCTCCTGGATACACATTTTCCAGAGAAACAAACAAGTGGACGCAGG
>NW_007731515.1:81666-83530 GCF_000696425.1 Galeopterus variegatus
GTGGCCTCTGTGCTGTGGAGAGGAGCCCTCCCTGCCCTCTGCAGTGCTGGGGTGAGAGGGGGAGGGGAGAGGAAAGTCTCCTGGGGACCGCCCTATCCTTGCTCTGAGGAGAGACCTGGCCCCTGCAGGGGGCTGAGCAGAGATCCAGCCTGGGCTTCCTGCTCACTCCAAACAGTGTGACGTTTATTTTTCCGGAGAGTCTGCTGAGGGACTCACTCCTGTTTGTAAATCCTGTAGATTTTCTTGGTGCCCTTGGCCAGGTGGCTTAGGGCCTGGCAGATCTCGCACCTCCTGGATACACATTTTCCAGAGAAACAAACAAGTGGACGCAGGGCCGAGTCCCCCCACCCCCTGGGGAAGGCCAGGCCAGCTGGGCTGCGGGGGCTCTTCAGGCTGCAGGAGAAACTTGTCGTCACTTGTAGTGAGCGAGGCCTCATGTGGCCGGGCCATGTGTGCACAGAGGACAGACGTGGCCCCCGCCTCAGAGAACTCACAGTGTGAGAGGAACGCAGACCCAGCGCCAGACTGATCGTGGTTCTAACGACTGCGAACCCACATGGTGCTTCCGTGCGCCTGCCCGCTGCTGTCGCTGCTGTCGCTGCTGTCGCTGCTGTCGCACTCACGCTCTGGCCGGAATCGCGGGGCAGCCCCGGAGGGCGGCTTTGCCCAGTCTTCTCACTGAAGACCCGACCCCACTCCCACAACACGTTTTGGGGAAAGCAGGGAAGATTCCCTCCCTCATTCACTGTGTGCCTTGGATGTGGGTCTTGAATTTGAGGGAATATTGTCCCATTTTACAGAGAAGGAAGTGGAGGATCACAAACGTTCTGCCACTCGCCCGAGTCACCCAGCCAGGGGTCGGTAGAGCCGCTGGATCCCAAGTCGGCCGGCCCTGGCTCCAGCTCCTGCCCCTCGCCTGTGCCACCTGGCCAGTGACAGCAGGGCCCATGGAGAGGCATGACACACCCTGCATGACTTCAGGTGGGTGCCCTGGAGATGCAGGCGTGGGCTGGGTAAATGTTCACAGGGTGACGGACAGGCAGAGGTGGCCCAGCAGAGGGCGCCGTGCTGGGCAGATGCGCAGAGGGTGCGGAGTCGGGGTGTGAGGAGGCATCAAAGAGCAGAGTGCTGGGCAGGAGCGTGAAGAAAACAAAAGGGGACAGTACGGGACACATGCACATGGGGCCCCTGGAGATGCCATCCTGCGGCCAGTGCCATCCACCTGACTTGCTGTCATCTCAGACATGGCCCGTCTCCTCTCTGGGCTCGGTCTCCTCACTGGTGGCCTAGAGGAGCCTCAGCCATCATGCTGGGCTCTCACGCCTGGGTGACTGCTCAGCGCCTGTTTACTCCTCTGACTGTGCGTGGTCATGACTGGCACCTTCTTTCACTCTCAGGTGTTCCAGTTTAGACCATAAATCACACAAGGTGTTCAGCCTACCCAGGGTTGAAGCCTGGAAGCGCTGACCTTTCTAGAAGTCCCAACTCTGGCTTTCAGCGTCTCCCCATCAACCATACACACACACCCAAAGGCATGCAAGGACGCACACAGACTCACACGTCACACAGACACACACACATCACATGGACACACACACCCATAGACATGTATAGACACACAGATTCACACGCCACACAGATACACACATACACCATACACATCATACAGATACACACACACACAGACACACACCCGCAGACATGCATGGATATACAGACTCACACACACACACATATATATCACACATACCACATGGACACACACACAGACATATGCACAGTCTCACACACAGACACACATGCACACCACTCAGAAACACACACACACACAATAGACACCACACAGGCACACGCAGAGACTCAC
>NW_007731515.1:83881-98888 GCF_000696425.1 Galeopterus variegatus
CCACATGGACACACACACAGACATATGCACAGTCTCACACACAGACACACATACACACACCACTCAGAAACACACACACACACAATAGACACCACACAGGCACACGCAGAGACTCACACATACAGACACACACATTCTCTCTCTCTCTCTCTGTCTCTCACACACACAGACACCCTTACTTAGCTGACCCAAGAGACAAATAAAAACCTAATTTACCACAATAAAGTTCCATGACACATTCAGCAATTGCCCGGGACACTATTTCAGAGCCCTAGGACCTGGGTGGAATTGTTCCTTCTAGGACATTTTTTTCCTTTAATTCCAGATGACCCTTTTAAAGAGGCAATGCACTTTTACATTTTAGGACCTGTAATAAGTTTTCTTCTTCACTGTTGAAAAAGAATCTCTTTCGAGCTAGCTGGTATGAAGAATGCCACTTTAAAAACATATTTTATCCTGAGTAAAATATTTAAGAAAGTCACCTTGGCGTGCTTCACCTCAGAAGGACTGTGGGCGTGGGAGCAGCCACAGCCTGAGACATTCTGCAGTGACCTGCTGACTTTAGCCTGGAGAAACCTGCCACTGCCCAGGAGAAGCCATCCAGGGGAAACTCATGCAGGCGGCCTGGGAGGAAGCTTGGCTGGGCTCAGCTTTAAAGCCTCCATCTGTGTTTGGGGAAGGAGCAGGAGGAAGTTTACCTTTGTCCAGCACAGTGGCTGAGGGCAAAACCCCTGGGGGCCCTGGGTGGCCTGAACTGGCAGCCTAGGCCTGAGAGGGCAGGACGAGGCCTGGCCCTCCTGCCCACCCAAAGGGCCTTCAGGAGGCTGGGCTCAGGCTTCCAGGCCTGGGCCTGGCCCGACCCCTCCTGCCCACTCATTGTTCCTCGAGTAAATCAGAGCCATCAGTGTGGTAGCAGCTTGATTAAAGTTCAGGGGTTTAATAGATCATTTAAGAAACCCCAAATGACTCCCACCCCTGCCCCAGCCACCTGGCCCACTGCCCCCGGTGCACGGCAGCTCCAGGCCAGCACCGTCCAAGGCAGGCCGGCTCCAGGTTCCTGCCTATTCCCGGAGGACGGCCACGGCCGAGCCAGCCCGGCATTCTCAGCTGCATTTAATCTGCCCTGAGACAGGCTGGCGATGAGAAAACGCGAGGGGCAGGGCACGTGAGGCAGACATGGAAAAAGTTGGACAGTTGGCCGGCTTTGTTCACTTGGTAACCTGGAGCGGGGCCAGCCTCGGAGGAGCTCCCTTGGCAGCAGAAGTCTGTTCCAATTAATCGTGTTTAACCATTCTAATCACACGTTAGCACATTAATCCTATTTTCAATCCAAAACACATCTGAAACAGCGGCATGTGGGCCTTTTTATGGGAACCGCAAATCAGATGTAACGGAGAGACACAGGGCCCTCGTTTGCTCTGCACTTTCACTGAACTTAAACTTAATAAAATATGGGACTGGCTTGTGGTTGGATTTACTGCACGATGCTGATGCTTTCACATATAAATAGATCCCTTAAGTGACTTAAAAACCTGTCAGAGAGTGCAGTGAAAATTTGATTATAAGGTAACCAGCACTCTCTTTCTGCCCCTCCTCCTAACAATGCCATTGTGGGGCAGATCAGTGGGTGGGTGGGTGGGAGGGGGCTGTCTGGCTTCCTGAGCCTCTGGTGGCGCCTGCCAGAGGTGGCAGCAATGTGCGATGTGCGGGGCTCCGTGGGCTGGTGCTGAGTGGCCTTGTAAAGGGGTTTATGGAGGTGTAATCTTGAAAACTTGATAAACCTCAAGCACCTCATCTCCGATGTTGCTGTCGAGTTTCTCAAGCAGTTTGACGTGCAGGACTGGTTTTCAGCAGGCCTGCAGGAAGGGGGGCATTCAGAGTGTCTCTCCTGCAAACGTCGGGCCAGGAGGAGGAAAGAGAAGGTTCTCCAAGCTGACACCCAGTCAACGCCAGCCACACCCAGTCCAATGCTGGAGTTGTATCAGCAAGAGATGATTCCCAAAGAGGGGAGGGGGCTTGACTGAGGCCAGAGCTGTGAGGTGGGGACAGAGCCGGGTTAGGGCCAGGTCCCCTCCCACCCAGGCACCCACCAGCCTGGCCAGCAGCCTTTCTCCCCCACTGGGCAGTCACTGAAACACAGCAAAGCTGAGCTCGCGGGGCCTGCAACCTATTCCAGTTTCCAGCAATGCCCGGTCTAGCAGCCATTTCATTCTGCAGTAATATGCACTTCACTTTTTTCCTAAGCCTAGTTAGTAGCACATAAGCAGCTGGATCGCTGTAGTAGAGAAAGGAATAATTCGCATCTGAATGAAAACATTGCTACCTTGATGATCTTGCACTGGGTGCAGTGGCCTGGAAGGTAGGGGTCCTGAGTGCAAAGCCTACCTTTGCCACATCCCAGCTGCGTGTTCTCAGCTAATTACTTAATCTCCCAAGTCTCAGTTTCCTCATCCACAAAAAGGGGATGCCAAGAACACCAACTCATGAATTGTGTGGGTGTGTGTGAGGATTAAGTCAAATAATTAGCATAATGCCCGGCATGCAGTAAGCACTATAGAAATGTTAACTACCGGCTTCCCCCACCCCTCAAAAAAATTAAAAATCAAGGACAGAGATATTTAGATTTCCTCATCTATTAAATAGAGAGCTGATTCCCAGCACACAGGATTGGTGAACAGATTAAGTAAGGTGACATCTGAAAAAGTATTTGCCCAGTGACTATTGGCTCAATTAGAAGGACATTGTCTTTAGTACTTTATATTAAGAAAGGTATATAACAAAATTGCTTAAGTAAAAACTTTAAAGTTTTGAAAAGAAAGAGAGGAAGCAATTAGATCAAATATCTGTGCTAATATAGCTAATTGTATTTAAGCATAAAATTTGGCGCTGGGGTTTCTGGAAAAGGGCAAAGGGGAAATAAGATGAAATCAGTCATCCTCATTATTCATTTATTCAGTTAATCAATGCAGCCAGCTCTCTTTAGGGCATACTATGTGCCAGAAACTGCTTTTGGCAAGGATGAGAAGAAAGATTACCGATTCTTTAGGCCCAGCTTTTTGCAGGGTCTATGCTCTAAGCTTAGTCTACTACATTGGCTCTAGAGTTTTACAGGGGATGTAGCAACATTCCTGTAAGTAGCTCCAGAAAGATTACCGATTCTTTAGGCCCAGCTTTTTGCAGGGTCTATGCTCTAAGCTTAGTCTACTACATTGGCTCTAGAGTTTTACAGGGGATGTAGCAACATTCCTGTAAGTAGCTCCTTGAATGAACCCTTAATAATCCTGGAGAGCTTCACTCAGATGTCAATTGACCTTCTTGAATGGGCATTGCTTCAAAGTCAATTTGCAAATATGCACCTCTGGGCACCTTTCTGTCTCCTACAGTGCAGGTTTCAGGGGTGTAATTAGAAGAAATATATGAGAAAAGTGAATGCAATGCCTAAGTCAGTCTTAATTTGGACGTGCGGTGGGAGTTATCAGTTCATGCTAAATGAAACACGCAGTGGTTCATAACGTGGTAGGAAATGTGAAAAAAAGATGTTGCAAAGAACTTGGATAGGAACCAGGATTAGAGTCCGATGTTTGGCTTTCTAAGTAAACACGTCTAGCTTTTTATTGTACAAATAACAATCTGGAAAGATGCATTAGGGAATCTAAATGCAAAATAGAAATGAGTTTATCCAGGTAAGTAAGGTTTTATTAAACAATTTAATTCATTCCAGTTCCTTTGGAAGAAACTGTGGGTTATGGTTAATGTTCTGAGCCAGACAGAAAGTGCATTCACGAAGCCACCTGCATTTAATATACAACTGTCAGAAAACTGCTCACCAGCCCTTTCCCGGAGAAGCACAAGCTGAAGTGGATTTTATTTTGGTAAATGCAACAACAGAAATGGCCAATGAATATTCAAGGCAAGGAAAATCTCAGACCAGAATGTTAGCAGCTGAGAACGTGAATGGGATTTCGGAGTGCTAAGGACTTACAATTCTAGCCCCTTCCAAATGCAGTGTGCTGGACAGAGACTTCAGATGTAACACGGGAAAAGGAAAACAAACAAAAAAAAAGCCAACTGGAATTAAAACACAGGTCCCTGCAGATACCATTAAAAAAATAAATCAGCTTATGAAATAAGTCTGTAACAGCCATGCTCAAACTAGGGAATTCTCAGAACAAGTATAATCATTTTATGAGCATGTAAAAAAATCCTCTGTTCCCATCGTGTTCTTTACTGGGAAAGCGAGATGCATTCACACTGGAGTGCTTGCTCTCTGCTTGGTATTGTTGTGATTCATCGTTTCAGAATAGGAATTTCCCATATCCTTTGGTAGAAAAATCATGGCTTTTTGTATGAAGGGGTTGACGAGGCATCTGGTAAAAAGTAATAAAATTATCCATGATTACAAGTACACTCAGAGGCTCTGTAATGCAACGAGTCCTGCATGTTGGCACTGTTCGATGCTCCTTGAACGTCTCCTGATTGCTTCTCCTGTTTTCTGAAAGTCACTGAGCTGTTCCTCTCCTTGGCCTTTCATATTTTTAAATGTTACCTTCTATCTGGGCTTTTAAAAGAGGTTATGCCAGTCACAGAACTTGCACTTAATGCACAGTGGCTGAAAGGAGTTAGTAAAACATAACCCCCCAAAATATAAAAGGCTGTAGCTGGTGTAGAAAACAGTATGGCGGTTCCTCAAAAAATTAAACATAGAATTACCATATGATCCAGCAATTCTACTTGTGGGTATATACCTAAAAGCATTGAAAGCAGGAACTCAGATATTTGTGCACCACTGTTCATAGCAGCACTATTCGGAATAGTCAAAAGGTGGAAGCAACTCGAATGTCCATTGATGGATAAATGGATAAACAATTGTGTTATATCCATATAATGGAATATTATTCAGTCTTAAAAAGGAAGGGAATTTGCACATATGCTATAATATATGTTTATGGATGAAACTTGAACACATTACGCTGAGTGAAATAAACCAGACATGAAAGGACAAGTACTGGATGATTCTACCTATATGAAGCTCTTAGAGTAGTCAAATTCACAGAAACAGAAAGTAGAATGGTGGTTGCCAGGGGCTGGGGGAAGAGTGTAGGGTGGGATGAGGAGTCAGTGTTTATTTAACGGGAACAGAATTTCAGCTGGGAAAGATGAAAAAGTTTTGGAGAAAAATAGTGGTGATGGTCGCACAATGATGTGAATGTACATAGTGCCACTGAACTGTGTGCTTAAAAATGGTTAAAATACTATATGTATGTATGTTTTACTCCTCCCCCAAAAAAGAAACCCTGAGAAAATGAACTGTTTCTCAACAGTCTTCATAGAAGTCCCGTCGAAGGGCTGAGAGAGACGGTACATCAAGTGTCAGAACTCAGGACCGTGTGAGAGGACACTAGCAGTGAGACCGGAGACCCCACCTCAAAGCCGGGTCCTACGGAGCCAGCCAAGATGAGAGCCAGCAGGGTGAGCTGCTTTAGGAAGCTTACTTGTGGGTATATACCTAAAAGCATTGAAAGCAGGAACTCAGATATTTGTGCACCACTGTTCATAGCAGCACTATTCGGAATAGGCAAAAGGTGGAAGCAACTCGAATGTCCATTGATGGATAAATGGATAAACAATTGTGTTATATCCATATAATGGAATATTATTCAGTCTTAAAAAGAAAGAGAATTTGCACATATGCTATAATATATGTTTATGGATGAAACTTGAAGACATGACGCTGAGTGAAATAAACCAGACATGAAAGGACAAGTACTGGATGATTCTACCTATATGAAGCACTTAGAATAGTCAAATTCACAGAAACAGAAAGTAGAATGGTGGTTGCCAGGGGCTGGGGGAAGAGTGTAGGGTGGGATGAGGAGTCAGTGTTTATTTAACGGGAACAGAATTTCAGCTGGGAAAGATGAAAAAGTTTTGGAGAAAAATAGTGGTGATGGTCGCACAATGATGTGAATGTACATAGTGCCACTGAACTGTGTGCTTAAAAATGGTTAAAATACTATATGTATGTATGTTTTACTCCTCCCCCAAAAAAGAAACTCTGAGAAAATGAACTGTTTCTCAACAGTCTTCATAGAAGTCCCGTCGAAGGGCTGAGAGAGACGGTACATCGAGTGTCAGAACTCAGGACCGTGTGAGAGGACACTAGCAGTGAGACCGGAGACCCCACCTGAAAGCCGGGTCCTACGGAGCCAGCCAAGATGAGAGCCAGCAGGGTGAGCTGCTTTAGGAAGCTGGCCGCTGGGCTGGACATAATAGCTATTGACATTTGTATGGCATTTTTGATAGTTTACAAAGCAAGTCCATTTTCATTACTTCATTATCCCCTCAGAACAATCCTGTGCGTTTAGTAACGTCTTAACCTCCTCCTCCTCCTCCAGGAAGCCTTCCTGGAGTGCACACTGCCCAAAGAGGATACATCCTTCAGGAGGTCAGGGTGAAGTTTGTCAGCGACATGAAAGGAGGGGCAGAGCTTGTTTACCAAGAGCATCTGTTTCCCCAGCAGGTGCAGGATCCCAAGGGCAGGGACCAGGCCTTCCCTTGGATGGTCTGCCCTGCCTTGCACAGCCCTGGGAATATAGTGAGGACTCACAGGTACTTGTAAATCGGGGACAAACTGCTGGGGGTGACTCTGGAACAGACTACAATGGTAATTCCACTAATGAAGCTTGCAGGCAGAAGCTGGGACCTGCTTCAGAGGGACTCACTTTGCTAAGTGGCAGGGCAGCCACTATGCTGCTGATAGATAGGCTCAGGGTAAAGACAAGCCTCCTGGTGTTCTGAATAAAAAAGAAACCTCCTTGCCAGGTCCTTATGCATACACCCCTGTAGTCCTTGTAGTCCTCCCACAGCCCTGTGCCTTAGGACCTATTTCCCATTGTGCAGAGAAGCGTGGAGTGGTCAAGGTCAAGTGCAGGAGGGGTTGGAGGCCGGGCCTGCCTGCTCTAAAGCTCTTCCCCTCACATGCCACTGCTGTGCTGCGAGAAAGAGGGTGGGGGAGGGCATAAGGTCAGAAGTGACTGAAGAGTCTTGGGGGTAGGGGTGGGGGGCACAGGATCAGGTAGGAGGAGGCCTATGGAAACTTCTTCCTGCCTGGAATCCCTTCCCAGTGCCAGATGTGGGTGGAGAGGTGGTGGTGGTGGTTGGCAGGCCCTACAAGGGCCTCGAGATACAACCAAAGGAACTGGGCATGGAGTCAGAGATGCATTCCAAACTCAGAGTGCCCCCAAATAGCTAGGTGACCTTGCATTCAATGTAGCTGAGTCTCAGTTTCCTCACTTGTAAAAATGAGCTTAGGGCTGGCCCAGTGGCGCACTCAGTAGAGTGCAGTGCTTGGGAGCACGGCGGCGCTCCTGCTGAGGGTTCAGATCCCATATAGAAACCGGTCCGCTCACTGGTTGAGCGCGGTGTGGGCGGGACACCGAGGGTTGCGATCCCGTTGCCGGTCGCGGTACGGGCGCGACACTGAGGGTTGCGATCCCGTTACCGGTCATGAAAAAAAAGACAAAAAGGAAAAAAAAACAAAACAAACAAACAAAAAAAATGAGCTTAATATCAACCATCTCCTTCTTCTGGAAGAATAATAAATAGAATTATGAAAATGCTTAATGAGCCTTAAGATACGACAAATGTCACAGGGCTTAGCATAGTAAGTGCTCAGCAAATGTTTGCTGAATGACTATTAAATAGCCAGGCAGCTGTGTAAGAGTGGCTCTTGGTACCCAAATCTACAGTAAATATCACTCCCTCACATGGATATGGACTTTACAAGCACTTAGCTTATTTGCCTTATACATGCCTAGAGGTATGGGGGAAGATGACTTTCTACTTTGCAAGGGAGGAAATTGAGGCCCTGAAAAATGACCAACTCATGCAAGGTCTCAGGGCTGGCAGGTGGAGGAGCTGCACACCTGACTCTGGAGACCTGATCAGAAAGAAGAGAGACGCAGGTCGCTCCCCCTCCAAGGTCATAGGCATGAACTTACATAGGAAATCACATAGCCTGAATGGAGAGGAAGGAGGAGTCAATGGCACCTCTCCTTCCAAACAGACACACCCACTGCTGCACTATACTGCCAGCCCTGCAAAGGCACCTGCACTGTTGTTATCTCTGTACTTACCTCGTCCTTGTGAGTCTTCAAAGACAGGACTTCAGCGCTGTTCTTTTCTGGATCCCAAATCCCTTGCCCAGTGCCTGGCACATACACATTCTATATGTGCTTAGTGAATGAATGAATGAATGAATGAATGATCAGATGAGCAACCGGTCCCACCTTTGAGATGCTTTTTGTCTGGAGAAGGAAGCACCAACACACTCTGCACGTGTGAATCGCAGCAAAGAGCTGCAGCCCTGGGCCAGCTTTGTGCAGAGGAGCTTCGGGCTGGACGTTTTGCAGGGAGGGTGGGGAGTCTGAGTAGACACGGCAGTACCTGCAGCACTGAGCTGTAGACATGGTGGGGCCGAGAGCACAGCCAACTTTCCTGCAACCGCTCTGAAGGGCACAGCAGCTCTGCCCCTGCTGTCTTGAAATTCTAATTTATGAACATGGCCTGGCATTTGCGTTTTGTACTGGGTCCTGCAAAGCATGCAGCTGTCCTTGGGTGAGAGGAGAGGCATGGCGCTGGGACCTTCTGTCTTCCCCTCCCACATCCTAGTGAGGCATAAGTGGAAAGCCTATTTTTCCAAGTGGACATTCACTCCTTTTTAGAGGCAGTGTCATGTCCAAGTTTTCTAGAAGCACTGGGGCGGGACCAGGATTAGGGTAAGTGATGAGTTTCCCCTCAGCCACAAAAATTAAAATGCTATTTTAATGTAGTATTTTAAAATCGAAATTAATGCCAAAACTTCACGATGAGCAAAATATAAAGATTTTATATTGACAAGACCAGTAACATAGCCATACCAAGCCGTACTGGAGCCCAAGGCAGAAGGTAAAATGCGTGTCCCTGTATACATATTTTACATAGTTTTTAATAGTTAATTTCCCCCCAGAATATTAAAGTAGTTGAAAACATTGAAAAATTGAAAAGTAGGTGTGTTAAAACACAAAACATTATTTTCAATTTAAATATTTTATTTTATTGATCCCCCAATCAGAATTTAATATCATTTTACTTTCCTGGCTTCAACAGAAGCAAACTCATCCATAATATTTTCAAAAAATCTACTTCTTTGCTGATCTCACTTTCAATTGAGAGAATGGCCATGTTTGGCAATTTCTCTTGGTCAAGAGAAAAGCTGAAAGAATTTTTAATTAATTTCAGCTTCCTGATCCTGCCTTTCTTCAAAATTTTAATATTTTGGTCATCCTAAATTTTTGCATTTATTTTGATTTTTTTAAAATATGCATTAAAATATTGTTTATTGGGAGTTATTGTGTAATAGTTGCAGAATTTCTGCTCGGGATGATGAAAAAGTTCTGGAAGTGAATACTGGTGGTGGCTGCACAACATTGTGCATATATTTAGTACCACACTGAATTGTGAACTTAAAAACAATTAAATTGGCAAAGTTTATATGACTCATATTTTACCACTATACTTGCATGTATAATTTCTCTTGATTCCTGAGTTTTTTGGATCTACCTTAAATTTTGTGCCTGAGGCAAGAGGCTTGCTCTTCTCACCCTATTCTCAGCCCTCATCAGGATGCTGAGACCACGTGGGTAGCGCTTTCAGAAGGATCGAGAAAAGAGGGACTAGACTAAACCAGCACCCAAGCCTCAAATGTAAAATAGGAAAAATAGAAGGTGGGCCTTGTTGTCACAGAGGAGACACATAAAGCTTACGAGGTGGGGACGATCTCCAACTTCCAACAATAATAATTGTTGAATGAGTGTTTATTGAGCACTTACTGCATGCAGGAGTTGTGGTAATTTTGAGCCTCACAACAACACAATGGAGTGAGACTTATTATCCTCATTTGCACACAAGTAAACAGAGGCACAGGGGATTAAGTAAATTGCCTAAGATCGCATGCTAGTGAGCAGTAGAGTGGCAGTAGAAGGACTCATGTTCTTAACCTGTCCCCGGTGTCACCTCCCATACCGTCGCTGGCTACTAATTATAAAGTGGCCACCCACTTTCCAACAGAATCATTGCCTTCCTATTCTTTCAATCATTTCTTCACTCATTCATTTAATAATAAACATGTTTGGCTCTAAGCCGGGCACTATAGGAAAATGTGAAGGTGATTTACCCAGGGTCTTGACCTCAGAGAGCTTGGAGTCCAGTAGGAGGTAAAAGACACAAAGACATGTGACTATGCTAAAAGGAAGAAACTTCAAGGATGGTGTGTGTGAGCCCAAATCGGGAGAGGTCACCAGGGGAGGCTTCCAGGAGGTGGTGAACTTGCAGCTCATTCTGAAAGCCTGAGAAGTGTCAGGATGCCCCAAATCCCATAGGCCTGTGTAGCTGAGGACATTTTCCTGCAGGTAAAGAGGACAGTGTGGGATACTAATAGGAATACTGGATCGGGAGTCCTGGGCCCTGGGTTCTGGTCTCTTCTCTGCCTCTAACCATGGGCTCTTGAGCAATGTACCTGTTAGTCCTGTGCAGCCTCTGCTTTCTCATGGATACAAAAAGCAGGCTGGACTCCATGTGACTAGCTTTCAATTCAGAAAGAGAAAGGAGAAAACACCTCAAATGTCCAACAGATGTGGCAGCGAGTAAAATATTTTGGATCTGGAGATGAAAAAATAGCAACTAATTATAAAAAGGTATGGAAAATTGCCTGGTGAGGGTGAATGACTATGTTTGAGTGGGTTACTATGCTCTTTCTCTCCCCCACAGTTCAGTGTAGCTTAAATATTTGTTCAATATTTATTTTAAATAAGTTCCTTTAACATATTAGTGGGTCCCCTTGATTTTAAAAATAATAAACTAAGTAACTGCATAATCAAGAGAGGTCATCTTTATCCCCTCGTGCTCTGACAAGCTGGAGAGAGGGGTGTGTTCTCCGGTGTCAGCATCCAGCAGCACACATGGGCTATGACCGGCCTCCTGCTCACCTGCCACACGGGCCGCCTTTGACAACGTGTTTGAGAAGAGTTTAGGATTCTTGTCTAAACGCTGTGTTAGTTTGGAGCTTTGAAGTCAGAGCAGACCCAGACAAGCTCACTGAAGAGGCGGGTTATTGCAAGAGGATGAGAAAAAGTTCAGTGCAGCCCCACCAGGCCGTGGGGAGATGGACCAGCATTCGGGATAAGCAGGGGCTCTGGGTCTCCAAGAGCATCCCCAGCCTTTCAGAACTGAGGGTCTGCTGTTCCTGTCTCTGTTATGCCACCATAGCGGTGCCTCGGCTCACTCCACCTGGCTCCTCCAGCTCTGGGTCTACTCACGAACAAATGACTCTGAATAGCTCACCTGTAGACCCTTTAAGAGAGGGAGAGGTGGTGAGGTTGGCCAATCACTATCGAACAGCCTCAGAGAAACCTGTCCCTGGTCCAATCAGCTAAGCCCAGGGTGGGAACATTGGGTTTTCTCTGCCTATGAGGGCAAGGCTCCCACCCCTGGTCTAATCAGTTAAGGCCAAGTAGAAACATTGGTGTTCTCTGCCTATGACGATGAGGCTCCAGCCTCTGGTCCAATCAGCTAAGCCCAGGGTGGGAACACTGGGTTTTCTCCACCTATGAGGACAAGGCTCCTGCCCCTGGTCCAATCAGCTAAGCCCCGGGTGGGAACACTGGGTTTTCTCCACCTATGAGGACAAGGCTCCTGCCCCTGGTCCAATCAGCTAAGGCCAGGTAAAAACACTGGTGTTCTCTGAAGTGGACTGGCAGCTGGCAGGCACTTCTTAACTGTTTAAGAAAAAGTTGTTTCTGGTAGTTTCTTCTCCTGGAGAGCTAGGATTGGTGACAGAGAAGTCAGGAAAGACCATGCCTGGCTTTATCTAAATAACTATAATGAGGAAGAGGAGGAGCGGGAGCAGGAAGGTCTCTAACACACTTAGTGAACGCTTGATATGTACCAGGCGCTGGGTTTTACGCGCCTTATCTTATCTGATTTACAAAACTCTCAAAGGTATCCATTTGCTCTTCCAAATCCTCTCTTTACCCTCGCCACCTCCCCAAGCCCCAGTCTGCTGGGGTGGCTGACCTCCAGGGACCACATGGCCAGGGCTCCCCTGTCTCTGGCCTCCTGTGGGGTTCTGCCAGTGGCAGCATGAGCAGGAGGTGGGAAGGTGGGGGACGGGGGACCAGGGCTTTTACCCGCCTGGCTCCTGCCCTACGCAGCTGGCTGTGTCCCTAGACTGGGTCACTTGTCTCTCTTCTCTGGGATTCTAGTAACTTCCCCTGCCTGCCCTGATTGCCCCCATTTCTTAGGGCCTTGGGTAGTTACAGCTGGCTGCAACCCACCACTTTGTAAATAGACCCGTTGTATATAAACTTCTCTTGAATAATCCTAGAATTATCCAATTTCAAAATTGCCACCTGTTTCCCGCTGGGACCTGACTGATCTCATCCCATGAGGTTGATGCAGCTCTTTCCTCCCCCTTTTGCACAGATTGGGAAGGCGACTCTTGGCTTGGTTAAGGAATTTGCTCAGGGTCACACAATGTGAATGACAGAGTCCAAACCCTGGTCTGTCAATGCCAAAGCCAGGCTCTTTGTCACAAGAGTACCTGTATTAGTCCATTTCTGTTGCTTACGACAAAATACCTGAAACTGGGTGTTTTATAAAGAAAACAAAATTTATTGCTTACAGTTTCTGAGGCTGGGAAGTCCAAAGTCCAAGAAACACGTCTGGTGAGAGAGAGCCTTGGTGGTAACAAGTGATCCAGTGATCTCACGTTGCAAGATAGTGGAAGCAGAGAGAGCAGACACACACTCTCCTCTTTTAAGGCCCTCAGAACCACGCCCCTGACCACCATTTTTAATCCATTCACTACTGCATGGTCCTACAATCCAATCACCTCTTCAAGGCTCCACCTTTCCATTACCATCATAGGATTTCCCACCCTCTTAACAGTCACAGTGGGGGCTAAGTTTCTAATACACAAAACTTGGGAGACACAATTCAAGCTTCAATGAGTTTTGGGAGGACATAATTCAATCCACTACAGTATCCCCACCACATTGGCTGAGTGGACTTCCCACCCAGGCCTCTGTGAGCCACAGTCCAGGCACTTTCCATAGCAGCAGGATACACCTCATGAGAAGGCCGGGGGTGACTCCGTAAAGACTGAGTGGCCCAGGCCAAGTTCCAGAAAGAGCATTACCCCTCTGAGCCCCGACAGGGAATCTCCACAGGAGGAAGAATGTGGAAAGGAACTTTATAGAAATAACAGACAGAAGAGCAAGGGACAGGGCAGGGAGCAAGCTGCGGTAAAGGAGAAAGGAAAAAGGAAGCAGAGAAGAAACACAGCTTTGGCTGCAGGTGCTCGAGAATGCACCAGGAGACAGATGAAGGGGAGCCGAGGTCCCGGTGAAGGACGGACTTCATCAAGTTAAGACTGGGCTTTGCTCGGATCATCTCGGAGAGAAAAGAAAGGGATGAAAGGTTGGGGGGAAGCTCCGGGGTTACCTCTAAGACGCTGCTCTTGACAGAGGGGAAGCTAAAGATTTGGAGGCCCAGTGGGATTGTCCCAGAGGCAGGGGGAGGCAGCGCTGCATGGAAGAAATGCGTCTTCAGCAGGTGGCCAGGAGCTGCCCGAGTGAGTACAGACGCTGGGGGTGGCAGGAATTGTCCTTTTCCACCCCAGTTGGACGGAAAAGGTGTGCTTTGACCACCGAGCTGTAGAAACTAGGAAGGAAAGAGGGCGAGATGGGCAGTCCACTGTATGAAACCCAGACTGTGGGTGGCACTGAATTGCCTGCACTGTCACTGGGGGTGAGGGTGGGTGCGGGGGAGGCAGGATGAGGCAGAAGATCCAGAATGTGGGGAAGGAAAGAAAAAGAAGTCCTAAGTGCTTGGAGGCAGGAGAAAAAGAAGAATTAGGAAAAAGGAAAGAAATGAGAATACAAAGAGTCTATCTTTCAACCTTCATAGTTGTTATGGGTTGAATTGTGTACCCCCCAAAAAAGATGTGTTGAAGTCCTAACCCCACAGTGCCTCGGAATGTGACCTTATTTGGAAATAGGTCTTTACAGAGGAAATCGAGTTAAAATGAGGTCATTAGGGCAGGCCCTCATCCAGTCTGACTGCTGTCCTTATAAAAAGGGGACATTTGGGTACAGACACACATACAGAGACGATGTGAAGACGCACAGGGAGAAGACGGCCCTGTGAATACGGAAGATTGAAATGACACATCCACACGCCAAGGAATCCAGAGATTGCCGGAAACTCCAGACACCAGGCAGGGGTGAGGAGGGATTCCCCTATAGGTTGCAGAGGAAGCCTGTCCCTGTGAGAGAACAAATTCCTGTTGTCTTAAGCCACTCAGTTTGTTAACAGCAGCCACAGGAAACTAACATAGCAATTTTGGAAGTAGAGGTGGAAGGGGTAGTGCATGCCCAGCGTGGCCGTCCGGCTTGGGCCCTGGGAGTAAGACGCCCACAAGGGAGTCTCCAGCCCTGGAAGAGAGACACTAGGACATACTCCAGCAGCAGCACCCCCACCCCCACGCTGTCCCCTCTGCGCCAACGTGCTTCCCCAGATTTCCCCGTGATAGACATCCTCCACATCCTCAGCATGAGACTCTTTCCTCTGTGAGACGTTTCTACCTCTAGCCTACATGAGACTTAATCAGGACGTCTCGAACTGTCCTCTGGTTTCCCAGCACTGGATTGCCACCACTTTGCGAAAGCGCATCTCTGTCACCTCGCTTACAACTGGACGTCCCTTTGTCCTGTTTTCTGCCTTCTTTATTCCTGCCTACCCGAGTGGATCTTTCTTTCTCCTCTGCTCCCAGCACCTAACAGTACTCGGCACACGGGAGGGCCCTAAAAAACATGGGCTGGCCTGAGCTGGATTCTTCATCTGTCACTCAAGTAACGTCAGGAGTAGGAAGCCCAGACAATGATGTTTTTATACTTCTCAAAACTGCTTT
>NW_007731515.1:99573-101337 GCF_000696425.1 Galeopterus variegatus
AAAAAAATGGATAGATAATACAGATGTTCTTTGCTTTACAAAATAGATTGTCCTAGCAATACTGGGTGTAAATCAAATTTCTTAAAATTGAATTACATTGAAAATGCACCATGGGAATGTGCTTTTAAAAGGAATCCTGCAATGAATTCTTTTGTAAATCAAAGAGATGCTCATTCATTTGGTCATTCAGTCATTTATTTATTCCAGCCGTTCTCAGCCCTGGCCAAGCATCAGAATTATCTGGGGAGCTTTTAAAAAATATACTATACTAAGGTCCCCCCCAGAGATTCTCTTTTAATTGGTCTGAGGTGGGGCCCAAGCCTCAGTATTTTTAAAAACTCCCAGAAGATTTTGATGTGCAGCCAGACTCGAGAACTGCACTGGTTTATTCAATAAACATTTATTAAGAACCCTCTAAGTCAGACCTGGGCTAAGTGACTACTAATAAGACACAGCTTGTTTCCTCCCAGGAGCTTAGAGTCTAGTGGCCAATATAGATACATTAACAGACAATTTCCCTCGTAATGTGAAGTCTGGGACTAATATATTGGTGTTTGTCTATTTTATAAGTTTAGATTTTTTTTCAGACAGCTTATTGGACTTTTGTTTTCATTAACTGAGACACAATTAAATAACACCTTCATGATTGCTTTATCTGATATTAATATTTTGATCCAAGACCTTTTTTTCATTCATAGTTATTTTCCTTGGGTATCTTTCTCTATATCTTTACCTTCTATATTTCTGTGTTATCATAGTTTAGATATATCTCTTAAACATCATATTATTAGGTTTTAAAAAATTCAATCTGAAAAATACCTTAGTCTTTTAATACATGGGTTTGATCCATTTACATTTGCTGCATATATCGGGGCTGACTTCTGCCATCTGGCTCTGTATTTTCTATTTACTGTGACTTCCTGCTGTTCCTCTCTTCTCTTCCTGCTTTATGACATTGAATCCAGTCTTGATTAGTTTCTTTCTCCCTTTAATTGTGTGGAAGTTATATATTGCATTCTTTTATAATATTAGCGTTCAAGTTTACATTTTTCAACTTGAGCACTTACCTTCTAAGTTAAAAAATATTTCTATCATCCTCCAGAACAATACAATGATGTTAAAATGTTTTAATTCTCATCTTTTACCTCCCAATTTTTATCTAATATTTGCCAAGTGTTTTAATTCTTGCTTGTTTTTAACAGTCTCCAAAACCATGTTTTTTTAGTCTTATACAAACAACGTTTATTTTTAGATTTAGCAATACATCTATTAATTTCATTTCTTTTTGAATCCCACTCCTTCTTTCTGGATTTGGTATTTTTCTTCCTGGAGTATTTCCTTTATTAAGGTTCATGATTCTTCCACACATTTCTGAAACTCAAAGAGCTTTGGTTACCAAAAATCATTAAGGTATTTTCTGGAGAAATATTGATGTATTTGGTTAGGAGAGGCTGCTGAAGTGTTATACGAGTATGTGATACCTTTGTAAAATCCAAAAAGTCTTAGGCCCCCTTCCATGCCAGCTCCCACCACTGTGCTGGGAAGTGGTGATTCCATCTCTCTGTGAACACAGGTGGGCCTCCTGTCAGGGTCCTCCAGTCTGAGAGAGTGACACGTCACAACCCAGTCTTTCCAGATGATTTTGTTTAGAAGCAGCCCCTCCTTCCTCCATGCATTTTACATCTTCCTTTGTAACAGTACTTACACCTGTCCGTCAGGCCTTGTGATCGCACCTGCACACCAAGGGCTCCTCTGCCTATGCCT
>NW_007731515.1:101641-121334 GCF_000696425.1 Galeopterus variegatus
ACACCTGTCCGTCAGGCCTTGTGATCGCACCTGCACACCAAGGGCTCCTCTGCCTATGCCTATCCCACCTCCCTAGGGCCTCTGTGGACAGATGCACACCCGTCCTTAAATCGCCTTTACGCTGCCTTTCAAGCAATGTCAGATTATACTTCTTAGACCCAAGTCTGGTTAGGTCTTGAAAAGACTTGGCGGTGGGAAACTTCTTTATCTATATTTTCTTCACATATCCTTGATTGAAAAAATAAACAAAATGCTGCATGGTATGTGTAGTCTACTTCCAGATGTATTAAAAAAGCAGGTGTGTGTGTGTGTGTGTGTGTGTGTGTGTGTAGACAAGAAACTGGTAATAGCATTTACTTGTGGATGGAAAGCAGACTTAATTCTAGTAAATATTGCTTTGTATGGCTTACCTTTCTTCTACCACATGCACCCATTCTTTTCAATTAAAAGAAAAAAAACGAGTTAGTATGAAACATCCAGATTTCAGCATCAAAAAACCCCCCAAACAAAACAAAACAAAACAAAAAAACAACAAAATATGATACAAACTGTAACATCAGTAAAATATCTCTTTGCTCTCTCTTATATTCTCTGCCTTTTTAAATTAAATTCATTTATTTATTTTTATTCTCAGCCACTTCTCGTGTGAAGGAGGCTATTTATGAATAATACGGTCTGGGTTTTCCCATTTCCTTTTTGGTTTTAAACATACTTTAAAGAGACTTTATTTTTGGCCCCTCACTCATTGGACCCACATACCCGAAGCCCCTCGGCCCCTGGTCCACCAGTCCTCTCGGGAGAAATGACACACCCGGGTCAATGAGGATGTTGCTGGCTCCGCCCAAAGGTGTCAGCCTCCCCTTTGGCACTGGGCCAGCAGCGTGGGGTGGGCTGGCACTGCGCAGGTGCAGAGGGACTCAGTACCCCAGGGGATGCAGGGGACCCAGGGGACCCCAGGCCGCAGTGGCAAGCTCAGGGCGGGGGTGCCCTGGTGGCGCAGGAGGAGCCGTGGGGCGGGGGCCGCAGGGACAGGGCTGGAGGGACCAGGGTGGCACGTGTGTGCCAGCCACGGGCTCCTGCTACGCTGGCGCCTTCGATCACGTCCCCTGCCTACCTTATCTCGCTCCCATTTGCAGCAGCCGTCCTCAACGCTTTCAAACTAACTAATGGGTCTGGCCACCCTCTCATCCTCCTGCTGTCCTTCCTGTTTGCAGAAAGTCTTGCATTTAAGGGACGTTATGGGGTGTGGGGTGAAGAGGCCCCGAACATTCCCGGTGGCTCTCGTGTGTGTGACAGGGCCAGGCGCACCTCCCAGCAGATGTTCCTCCCTTGCCTTGTCCTGCTTTTTCTTGTCAATTTCCCTACCATTTTCATCTTCAGGAAACGTCACCTGTGGATATATTCTCGATGTAAAAAGTCAAGTATTTCAGACAAAGCTTCAGTCCTTCTTGACCACCCCCCCCCCTTCTGTTCTCCTTCTGGGAAATAACAAGGAAATTACTTTAAGTTTAATTTTCCTGACCTTTTTCTGTCCATTCCATACTTAAATAAGAGTCCGTAGAAATCCGCAGCATTGCTGTACGTGTGGTTATACTCTATGAATTGTTCGACGTTTTGCCCTTATGAATTGTTCGACGTTTTGCCCTTCATTCAACATTTGTCTGGAGCACATTTGCACACCAGCCCTTGGAGATGTGCCTCATCTTTCAGTTGTCACTGAGCGTTGCGTGGGTTCCAGTGGCCCGTGCTGCTATCGCCCATCCAGTATCTACTTTGCTAACAGAACTCGATTAAGTTGGGGCATGAGTCAGCTTGAGCTGCCGTAACAAAATACCACACACTGGGTGGCTTAAGCTACACATGTTTGTCTCTCACAGTTCCGGATTGGAAGTCCAAGATCAAGGTGCTGGGAAATTCGGTTTATGGTGAAGGCCCGCTTTCTGGCTTGTGGATGGCCACTTTTTGCTACGTGCTCACAAGAGAGAGAGGAAGATCTCTCTCACTCTCTCTTCCTGTTTCTTATAAGGCCATCTATCCTCCTGAATCAGCTAAGCCATGCAACTAGACAGTGGAAGAGCGGGATGTGAGCACAGGCACACTGGCTCCTAGTCCCTGCTCCTACCTTGCTACCTGCTGAACAGGGTGGCTAGGAGGACTGAAATGAGGAAATGCACTGAAAAGCATGGGACATGCTCACTGCTCAGCAAGCTGTAGCTACTGTTACCACCTCCCCTTCGCCCTTCCATCTCATCATTATTCCTATTACAGGCCTGGCATGGAGTCTCCACTTGGCAAACATAGCCGGTTCTTACCATGATGCAGCCCTGTGCTTTGGGTTAGGGGTTTCCACCCCTGCCATCTGCTTACGTGACCTTAAACCTCTCTTTGCCATAATTTCCTCTGCTTTAAAATAAAAATAATGGTGCCCAATTCACAGGATCATAGGGAGGATTACATAAAATAAAATACATGTTGATTAAAGTATGTTTTCCCAATGCAAAATATGTACAAAAGTTTGGATTCAGGTAGCAAGATATTGAAGCTCTTCTCTTTCCATGGTGAGATGTTAATTTTTCACCTAAGGTTCCAGCATAGCCAGCTCTGATGGTGAGCACCCGTGTGCCAGACACCGTGCCGGACTTCTCACACTGCTGAGAATCTTTACAACAGCCCTGGGAGTCTTCCCTTTTTTCAGGAGAGGAACTCGAAGCTCCAAGAGCTTAAAGGATTTGCCAGCGGTCCCATGTAGAGAGGGGGAGCCATGCCTCGAATTCTGGTCCATCTGGCTCTAAAGTTTCCGTGTTTTATCTTGAAGAGAGAAATTCAACTTGGATCTGCTGTTCCCCTTCCATTACCCACTTAAGGCTACTGGGGGAAGCAGGAATGGGCGATTCTTGCTCCTTTTCAGATCCTATAGAAAGGAACTTGTGAGTCCCAGCTGCATCCCATATGACCATCTTTGCAGAAGCTGCATGTGGTGTTTGCATAAACGTGCACTGCCTGTGTGCTGCTGTGGGGGGTGGTCGTGGGGAGGTTTGTGAAACATGGGGTGTTTGAAAGTAAGTGCAGCCCTCAGGGAAGCAGAGGTGGCTGGACAAGCACCCTCCCTCTGAGGGGCCCTGAGTGCTTCCCTCTTTCAGGACTCCAGTTTTGAAACTTCAGGAAGATAAGTTGGGACATTGGCAGACCAGAGTAAGAGGTTGCTCTTAGGAATCACATGGTAACTTTTGTCTACCGTGTGATTTTCCTTAAACCACATGGCCAAGGCTATGTTCCAGGTTAGATCCCTGACAGTTAGTTCAGCAGCCTCCATGGCAGGGTGGAGTTGAACCTGGGAGGCTTCACCCAAAGGCAGACCTTCCCTACGTGCTCAGGAGAGCATGTGAGTTTGTAGTCAGCAGCCCTGGGCTTTAGTCCAGCTCTCACACGTTCCGCTGGTGGATAATGCAGGCAGGTCTCCTTGTCTCCACCGGCCTGGGTTTCTGCATCTGGAAGTGGGATGTTTGCACAGATCAAGGGGGATGAGGGGCAGGGTGTCTAGTGTGGAGTCCAGCACACAGCCGGGCTCACTGTAAATGGCAGCTCCTGTTTCTTCTTTCACTTGCATTTCTGTGTGTTTAAAGAGCTCCTGCTGCCTGGGACTATAGTCCATCAAATGCCACACTCATGCCAGGCCTAAGGTCTCATTGCCTAGGCCTCCTCTTCTGACTGGACTCTGGGCAGGCTCTGGGAGGACTGTGGCTTCAGAATTACAAATTGCAACCTCAGGAGACAGGTGTGAGACAGGAGCAGAGGAGGGGGAAGTCCAGGTTCCAGACTCAGCTCTGGGTCCTAGAACAAGTCGTCTCCCCTCCAGGGTCTTGGTTCCTCAAGAAGATGTTGGACCAGACTGAGTGGACTGCAGAGACTCTCACATTCCAAGGCCCTCAGAAAACAGAAACTGGGTGTTGAAGGAAACAGCTATCCCTAAACCAAAATTCCACACTGAGATTTTTGTTCTCCAGATAGCTGAAGAAAATCCGATGTCAAATAGAATCTCATGAGTTTCTCTCTCTCTCTCTCTCTTTCTCTTTCTTTCTTTCAATTCAGAATCCAACCCTTTCCTTCCACCTCCACTGCCACACGTCATCTCATCTGGACTGCTGTGATAGTGTCTAATTGATCCCTCTGCAGTCATAAATCAGATCAAAAACCTCTGCTCAAAAACGTTCAATGGTTCCCTAGTTCCCTCTGAGTGAGTCAAAGTCCTCACCAAAGCCTAAAAGGCCCTCCATGGATTTGACCTCATTACCTCTGTGTCCGTATCCCTCTCCTTGTTTGGTCTACTCCAGGCCCACTGGCCTCCTCCTGCTTAGGGCCTTAGTCCTAGCTCTTCCCTGTGCCTGCATCTCTCTTCCCTCAGAAAGCTTCTTGGCTTGAGTCTTTGTGCAAAGCTCACTGTATTAGTCAGAGTTCTCCAGAAAAACAGAATCAATAGGATATGTGCATGTGTGTGTGTGTGTATGTGTATACATGGAGAGATTTATGATGAGAAATTGGTTTATATGACTATGGATGTTGAGAAGTCCCACAATCTGCCATCTGCAAGCTGGAGACCCAGGAAAATCGAAGGTGTAATTCAGTTTGAGTCCAAAGGCCTGAGCATCAGGGGGCTAGTAAATCCTAGTCTGAGAGCAGAAGAAGATGAGACGACATGTCCTAGCTTCCTGTCTTCCTCTTTCATGACTTAGTCTCTTATTTTGATGGAGCACATCCTCTAGTAGCTTCCTCAGACATGGTTAATGCAAGCAAATTTTTTGGCACCTTCCATATCTCAAAATGTCTTTAATCTACTCTCATACTCAATTGATACTCTGGGTATATAATTTTTGATTGTAATTTTCCTTGGGATGTTGAAGGCATTGTTTTATCATCTTCTACCTTCCAATTATTGAGAAATTCAATGCCATTGTGATTCATGATTTTTCTGTGATTCATGATTCTTTGCATATGACCTGTCCCCTCCCCTCCCCACCTCTGGAAACATATAAGATCTCTTTATCCATGGTTTTTTAAAAGTTTGGGATGATGTGCCTTGGTGAGGGTCTTTTATTTTATCTGAGCTAGGTCTTCAGTGGACCATTGTAATCTGGAAACTTATTTGATTACATTCTGTAAATCTTAATTGTATTATTTGATCATGTTTTCTTTCTTGTGATTCATGATTTTTTGCATATGACCTGTCCCCTCCCCTCCCCACCTCTGGAAACATATAAGATCTCTTTATCCATGGTTTTCTAAAAGTTTGGGATGATGTGCCTTGGTGAGGGTCTTTTATTTTATCTGAGCTAGGTCTTCAGTGGACCATTGTAATTTGGAAACTTATTTGATTACATTCTGTAAATCTTAATTGTATTATTTGATCATGTTTTCTTTCTCTTTTATCAAATCTCTCATTTTCTGGAAATCCTAATAATTTGACATTGGATCTGCTGCATTGATCGTCTAATTTCTCTGGCTTTTCTATTTTCCAGCTCTTTGTCTTTCTGTGATATTTTCTGGAAGATTAGCTCAATTATGTATGCCAATGCTTTACCAAATTTTATCTGAAGTAAGTTTTAGTTTCTAAGAGCTGTATAAATGACATCCTGTTCTTGGATACAATATTTTCTCTTCTCTCTCTGAGAATATTAATTAGTGTTTTTGAAGTCTCTATTTCCTTTATGTTCCTCTGTCTGTTCACTGGTTTTTGGTTGGTTTTAGTGCTTTCCTCAAATGTCTGGTGATTCTTGGCTGTCTGTTCACATTTAAGAACAAAGCACTAAAAAGCTGATTGGAAACTTTGGATGCAGGGTGGGGCTTGTTGACTGGTGAGCTTCTTTAGAATTATGGCTGTTTCATTGAGAGACCTCCAACTGTGAGTAGCTATAAT
Source organism: Galeopterus variegatus (assembly GCF_000696425.1). Classification (NCBI taxonomy): domain Eukaryota; kingdom Metazoa; phylum Chordata; class Mammalia; order Dermoptera; family Cynocephalidae; genus Galeopterus; species Galeopterus variegatus. The sequence continues at coordinate 107,553 of NW_007731515.1, forward strand.
TATTTTTCCTCAAACTAATCAGTTTTTTTAGAGGGGTCCCTCCAAGCTCACACTTGTCGAGGATAAACCTGGCTTCCAGTGTTCCGGAAGCCTAAGCGGGGAAGGGTCAGGAGTCCCACTATTTAGGATGCCAATTCTTACTCAATCCTCCATTTTAAATCTGGCACCCACCCTGCCCTCAGCTGTGCCTGGTGTCATTGGGTTCCTACCCTGCCAGGTTCAGTGTCTTCAGAGGTTAACCTTTACTCTTCTGCCAGTGGGACAGGTACCACATGGTAGATGGAGCAGGTTGGGTCCAGCTGCTCTATACATGGCTTTTGGATCAGTCTTCTTGTTTCAAGACACAATGTGCTCCCAGCTCCCTGAGGTACCTACAGCCTCCAACTCCCGAGTCCTAAATCAGCTGCCTGCCCCCACCTCCAAACTCTAGCGGGCACTGCTCTGTAAGTCAGTCACTACTGTTCATCCAATAATTTTTGGCTTATTCTGAAGCCTACTTTCCTCCCTCCATACTCTCTCTCTCTTTTTTTTTCCCCTTTGGGTCCATACCTTTGTTATTCCTGTTTTTGTTTTTGCTTTTTTTGTGGGTGGCCAGTGCAGGGATCTGAATCATTGACTTTGGTGTTACATCACTGCGCTCTAACCACCCGAGCTCACTGGTCAGCTGGTACTTCTTTACTGTTAGAGAGAGAGAGAGAGAAACAGAGAGAGAGAGAGAGAGAGAGAGAGAGAGAGAGAGAGAGAGAGAGAGAGAGAGAGAGAGGAGATAAACATGTGTATTTAATCCTCCGTGTTTTAACAGTCAGCTCATGGGTGTCCTTTTCTCTCCACCACACACAACCACACACACTTACAAACTCCCACCCACAATTCACTTAAAGGAAACTTCAAGCTTGCTATTAGAGACCACGTGGCCATGTGAATAGCTAAAATTGGAATCAGCAACCATTAGCAACACCTGGTACATGCAATGGGCATTAAAGCAGTTGTAATACTTTTCCAATGTAATGTATTTTTATCAAAAACCTCACTTTACTTATTTATTTACATTTTACCTAAAATGTAGTGTATTTACATGTATTTGTAATGTGCATTTGTAATATACGCACTATTAATTAAGAAGTAAAATAATAAGTACCACTTAGATCTTAATAATAAATACCATGACAACATAGTCATGTTTGACTGTAAGCAAAGCTCTTTTCTGATTTAATGTTTTATAATCAGTCAGTCATTTGTCTAAGGACAGCGAGGGCAATAGAAGCAGCACTGTGTTTTTCGTGGGACAGACTCAACTTGGCCACTGTGGCCTGGTATCCTGACGGTTGCCCCAAGTCTACAGAGCTGCACTCTCTTGGGAGGTGGGGTCCAGCAGCCTTCTGTGTTGGTCTGGTGTTCTGGGTCTCCACTGCAGATCCCTAGTGAGACCAACCAGAATCCAGTGTGTAGTCATGTGTGCTGGCAACACTGGCTACTTGGCCACTGTGGCCTGGTATCCTGACGGCTGCCCCAAGTCTGCAGAGCTGCACTCTCTTGGGAGGTGGGGTCCAGCAGCCTTCTGTGTTGGTCTGGTGTTCTGGGTCTCCACTCCAGATCCCTAGTGAGACCAACCAGAATCCAGTGTGTAGTCATGTGTGCTGGCAACACTGGCTCTTTCCTGGGTCCAGAAGCCTCTGTCTCTGCGGCTGGAGGCTACCTCTCCTGTCCCCCTCTCCCTCTGGACCTGCAGCTCCCTGGCCTGGACACCATCTGGAGGCAAGATCCAACTGCTTCTCCAACAGCCCTTGAGAGGAAAAGGGACTGTGAGTGCTGCCGTATGAGGGTGAAGAAATGAAGGTCAGATGGGCGGCTTGTCCCACTCCATGTTCAGCCTGTGCGTAAAATGAGTGGGAGCCACCCCCAACACTCTGAGTAGATGCCCTTCCTATCTCTGTGTCACAGACCAGCCTCACAGAGGTGGGAAGCTTGCCTAGGTCTCCCAGTGGGGGTTCTGGATCAAACCCAGGAGAGGAAAGTGGGGTGAGCTCCTGGGGCATGGGGCTGTTGCTGGAAGGAAGGAAGGAAGGTGGGAAAAAAGTAGAAAGCAGAGGCGTGTTCTGAGAACTAAGTCCAAGTGCCCATGGTGGGGATGCTGGGGAAGGTCCCAGCAGAGCCCAAACCAGGAACTTAGAGGGCGTTCTCTTCCCCACGGTGCCGCCTGCTTGGCCTTGGAGAACACCCCAAAGAGTCAGGCTCCAAGCTCAGGGGCGAGCTGAGCAGAGGGTCTGGAACCCAGCATCCTTGATCTGCCTGGGAATGGGTCAGACCCCTGTGCCCAGGGAAACCCACTGGAGGAGGATGAAGGACTTCCCGGCGCCTGGGACCCGCCAGCTTTGACCTGGATCGAAGCAGGGAGCACCGCATGCAAAGCACAAAAGACCAAGCAGAGGGGCCGGGCTCCCCCACCTCTGGGCTGCTTTGCAGCTTAAGCATTGAGAACGGTCAAAGGCTGAACCCGGTCATGGCTGACTTGACACCACCTCGAAATATTTGATAGGGTTCGCATATCGCTCTGCTTTCCCTCGAATCGTGACAAAAGGAAAGTATTTATTACCAGGCAGACAGAGCCCTCGGGCAAGAGCCCGTCATCTCTGATTTGCCTGTTAGCTGAGGCTGTGGAATTAAATGCAGTTTTGTTTTTATCTATTTGCATGGAACCTTTCCAGAGAAAACAACAATTTTTGTGAACTGCGCACTTTGTATCATGTTAATTAGGTTTGAAAACTCATATATTGTTTTCATAAGGGCTATTACATTTTCTCTAATTAAATTAAGGGAAAAATAAGGATGCACGGCAATAATATTTATTATTAATACCAGACTCCAGAGGCGCCCAGCAAGTTAAATCGGAGGTAAAAAAAAAATCACAAAAAACTTCGAAGACAGCCTGGACTTCGAAATAAAGTGGCATATTCCAGGTTTTCAGCAAGTCATTACTCTGAACCTTTTGGAAAAATAGAAAGTGAAAAATGGACCTACATGGAGGAAAAAAGGCTTCTGGTTCCGGTTCATACTGAGAGTTTTGGGGACATTTACTACTGTTTCACTACAGTAGTTTTACCACTATTGCAGCAACTGTGCTACAAGACAAGCGTTTGACTTGGGTTTAATGTGTATGCAAAGCTTGTAGCCGGCTCTGATTATTAGTCCAGCCCAAAACCCCTTAGCAAAGGGGTCCCCTTTTGAGGAAGTCAAGTCAGGCTGCAGAGCAAAGAAAGTGGCCCCTGGAGAAAAGGAGTCACACTGCAGGGAAAAGTGGAGGTAGGGGAGGAAATGGGGTGGGGGGATTGGACATGAACTCATTCCATCCCTCAGGCAGGTCCCTCTGGAAGCTGGGGTGAGTTCAGGCCAGATTCTAATGGTTCTAGACTGAGCTGTAGAACAAGCTTGGCTGAGCTCATGGCTGGAGTGTACAGTCATTGTTTGTGGCCACCCACCTAACACCCGTTTCCCCTTCCTAATTGCACCCTGATTTCCTTTGAGGGCATCCCCTTGGAAAGCAGGCTTGGTGGGGGACCAAGTCCTGGTGCCTGCCCTCCCACTGCAGAAGCAGATGAGGCCCAGGGGCCCTTTCTGTCCCATCCTTTCTCTCTCTGCCCACCCCTGCCGAGTGGTTTGGCCAGCTTGGCTTTATCTCCTCGGCCTTGGACTTTTGGGTGGATGGATAGAAAAACTAGAATTCACTCATTGCCTGGCAGCACCGTGGTGCAACTGATGGGCAGACCCTCGGGGAGGGCCTGACCTGTCTTTTCCAAACTGGTTCCTCAGCCTTCCATGTGTTCCTGTGAGGCTCTATGCTCTTTCCATAAACTCTTTCTTCTCTGTTTGCCAGAACGTGTTTCTGTTGCTTGCAACCAAGGAGCTCCAACTGTTGCAATGGCTTTGGCACTGAACGTGGGGTGTGTATGTGTCTTAGAGAGTGATCAGCAGAGGCCTGGAAGCTGCTTGGACGGAGCCTGTGACACTACTGTCCTGGTTTAAGGAAGAGTACTGGATCAGGAGTCAGGGGTATTGCTCTGAGTCTTGGCTATTCCACTATCTCCTGCTGGAAGACCTTGACCAGTCTGTTTTCTTTCTGGGCTTTGTCTATGAGACAAGGCATTTGGAATACGATAACAATGATAAGGATAATGATAACAGCAATTACTGCAATAGCAGCTATAAGTTTTTTTCTGCTTAGTAGGGGCCAGGGAGTGTGCTGAGTGCTGTACACACATTAGTTCATTTAATCTTCACTCCGTCATACTCACTGTTTTAGAGACAAAGAAACTGAAGCTTAGAAAGACAAAGGACCTTGCTTGAAGTCACATTGCCAGGAAGGGGAAGTCCTGAGGTCTGAACCTGAGTCTGTCTGGATCCATTGATGGTCTCTAAACCCTAGAGTGACTGTCTCAGTTTGCCCAGGGCTGAGGGAGTTCCCAGGACACAGGACTTTCAGTAGTAAGACCAGGACAGTCCCAGGCAAACTGGGACAGTTGGTCACTGTACTAAAGACCCTTCCAGCCTGAGTGATCTGTGGTGCTGGAACAGCATGGAAATTGGGGAGTTGCATTGGGAGAGCCCTGGAAGCCAATGCACATATGCTAATGGTTTTCAAACCTCAGAGTAAAAGCCAAACCCAAACGGAGTTTCAGATGCCACCTTCGATTGCCGCTGAACCCCATTCTACTTAACCTGCATCCTCCAGTGGGAGAATTCCAGGGTGCTTCTGACAAACTCCTGGTTGAACCAGCCAGCCCCTCAATCATTTCACAAAAGGTCCTTCTTACTTTCCTGTCCCCAGGCCACACCAATACCCATCATCACAGTTGCCCCCTCCGTCTAACACTAATATGTCCAATTTTGGAATATCTGGGGCCTGAAAATGTTCCACAGAATTTGAAGTTTTAAGAAATTGAATTTGTTTTCCAGTAGGCTCATGTTGTAATAGCCTCCTCTGAAACCAGTTGGCAGAGTCTTAGACCCTGATTCCACCCATCCCTAGACTCACCCATTGATTTGTCGATTCATCAAACATCTATTGAACACCTACTATGTGCCAGTCACTGGGCTAAGGACTAATTGGCTTTGCTCCTGGCTCCTTAAGGTGATGCTATAGCAGGTATGCACGGGTATGTCCCCCAGCCTTTGGGCACCTTCTCCAGCAATATCCAGTCAGAGAGCCCCCAACAGCTGTTACAAAGAAGGCATTGCCCACTTGGCACAGAGTAAAAATCTCTAAGACAGCTGCTGGGCTTTTCTCGATTAACTGCATCAGGGGGAAAAGCCTTAAGGTCCTGGGGAACCATTTGGGCATTCTAAGGCAATGCCAGCTTCCAGTGTCAATCACGGATAGTGTCCAATCAGTTCGCACCAGCATGTCTATGTGGATTGTTTACAGCTGATGTCCATCTGATGCAGGATGGTAGCGGTAAGGTCTATCTTGTAGGAATACAGGCCTTGTAGAATAAGAGGGGGAGGTTAATTGGGAATCAGGAGTTCCAGAGCAGCAGGTGATTAACTGCTCTGTTTCCTGCTCTCCCATGGCCTTGCTCCTGTCATAGCTGGTTTCACACCATATCATCATCATCATAGGCTCATGCTGTAATAGCCTCCTCTGAAACCAGTTGGCAGAGTCTTAGACCCTGATTCCACCCATCCCTAGACTCACCCATTGACTTGTCGATTCATCAAACATCTATTGAACACCTACTATGTGCCAGTCACTGGGCTAAGGACTAGGGGATCAGAGAGAAATGTGTTGGCCACTGTTCTTGAGATGCCTCTAACCAATCGATTCTCGTGCAGGATGGCAGCGGTAAGGTCTATCTTGTAGGAATACAGGCCTTGTAGAATAAGAGGGGGAGGTTAATTGGGAATCAGGTGTTCCAGAGCAGCAGGTGATTAACTGCTCCGTTTCCTGCTCTCCCATGGCCTTGCTCCTGTCATAGCTGGTTTCACACCATATCATCATCATTGTGATCTTTCTAATGCCTCATCCAGTGCTTGACGCACAGTAGGTACAAAGAATATGCTTTGGTTTACCAGACCCTACATGCAGCAGAGCAGGCCTGCCAAACCAGGGGAAAAGCTTTACAGAAGCAGAGAATCCTTTTACAATGTGACGAGTTGTCCTCTCTCAGAGCTCAAGGATTCTGATTTCTAAATTCCAGTTTCTTCATTTCACTGCGTTGGGTTTTCTGAAATCGAGCTTATCTATTAAATCAGGTGCCGCTACCAGGCCGATCTGATAGAACCATGGAAATGTGAGCTCCTTTTGGAGCTAGGGAGTAAGGACAGAGTACAAATATGTCAGAAATGTAAGCAAATGTTAGAAAAATGCTGGCCGTTCCAATGATCACAGGTCCTTTTCCTAAAAAATAAGAGGAAGGCCTGCTGGCCCGTTAGCTCAGTTGGTTAGAATGTGGTGTCATAATCCCAAAGTCAAAGGTTTGCATTCCTGTACTGCCCAGCAACCAAAAAAATAAAAGTAAATTTAAAAAATTAAAAAAGAATAAAAGTAAAAATAAGAGGAGAACTTAGAGGATAATGCAGACTCCCAGAGTGGGGGTTGGGAGACCTGGGTTCTAGGGAAAAAAAATAAGAAAAGCTAGAATTGGTGACTTTGGGTTTTCACAGCAAAGATTAACCCTGCTGGGGGGTCAGCAGTCCTGACTGAAACTGAGTCCAGTAAAAGCCATCACGTTGGGTTCTCAAAGACAATCTTCTGAGTGAGACCTCGTACCCACCAGCCACCACCCACCACCCATCAATCAGCCAGAGCTAATCCCGTGTTCCCACACACCAGGAAGGCACAGGCTCCTCGAAGGTCCTCTTAACTTTAATTAAAAACCTTTGACGGATTTTCAAACACTGAAAAAGGCTAGTCACCCAACATGATTTATATCTGTCATCAGGCAGTTCCCCATTGGCTTTGCTCCTGGCTCCTTAAGGTGATGCTATAGCAGGTATGCACGGGTATGTCCCCCAGCCTTTGGGCACCTTCTCCAGCAATAGCCAGTCAGAGAGCCCCCAACAGCTGTTACAAAGAAGGTATTGCCCACTTGGCACAGAGTAAAAATCTCTAAGACAGCTGCTGGGCTTTTCTCGATTAATTGCATCAGGGGGAAAAGCCTTAAGGTCCTGGGGAACCATTTGGGCATTCTAAGGCAATGCCAGCTTCCAGTGTCAATCACGGCTAGTGTCCAATCAGTTCGCACCAGCATGTCTATGTGGATTGTTTACAGCTGATGTCCATCTGGTTGGTCAGTGCCCACATCATTCTGGCTAGTAAATACCTTGAACATCACTCTTGCGGTTAACCACTTCAATCTCATCTCCCTCTCTGCCCTGCACCACCCTGTCTGCTCCAGGGAGTAGGCTGGGCAAGACTGGATGGAGAGAGAAATGTTCCTAGCTGAACTGCCTGTCCCTGAAGCCAGGTCTCTTTGACCTCCTGCCCCAGCTCTGCAACTTCAGTAGCTCCCCTTGGCTCAACAGAGTAAGTCCAAACTCCGCAGCCAATCGATCTGATCCTCTTGTTCCAGACTGCTCCCTGCCCTCCGTGCCATCTGCCCTCCCTTTCCAACTCTGCCACAGGAGGACTCCTCATTCACACAGTCTCACACCCCTCCTCGGTGTCCTACTTACTTGATTCCCTCCTCCTGCTCTGCCCAGTGTCCCTGGAGCCTGCTGAGCCCCTGCCTGCCCATCCCTCAGTGACCTGCTATACCCAGCTTCTGCAAAAGCCAGCCCCACACATCCAGGAATAAGGAGAAATGAATCTCTTCTTCCTCTTCCCTCTTTCTTCTTGCAAAACTCTTTGGTGTTTTTAAAAGCTCCAATCAGCTTCCTTGGTCCGAGTTCCTTGTGAGCTACTCGAGGGCAGGGAATGAATCTGATGATGTCTGTCACTCCCATGGTGTGTGGAAGAGTGCCCAGCATGTATTGGATCTTAATAAATGGCTGGATCGATTTTTTTAGACACTGAGGGGCCTCCTAAATCCAGCATTCTAGAATTTGATGTTTACTGAGCCTGCAATTCTCAACCCAGAAAATGTGAATGAAGGAAGGAGAGAAGGCCCCAACAGGGACTTTCCTCTGGGAGGATTATGTCAGGACTTTGATGCTGCACACAGGTGACTTTAGCAGCATGCAGGCAGTCATGGGACTCAGAATCAGACAGGCATGGGCTGGAACCCTGGCTCCACCAACCTGTGAGCTGTGTGGTCTTGGTTAAGTCACTCAACCCATCTGGGCCACAGCTTCCTTACTAGTAACATGGAAATGATTGTAACACATCTTGTTATCCTGAGGGTTCGATGCAATGATATCTGCAAAGTACCTTACAGGGTGAGGCCTGGAAGATGGAAGATGCTCAGTCAGTAACATGGAAATGATTGTAACACATCTTGTTATCCTGAGGGTTTGATGCAATGATATCTGCAAAGTACCTTACAGGGTGAGGCCTGGAAGATGGAAGATGCTCAGTAAATGTGATGGACCCTAGTGATGGACCTTGGTGATGCTGATGCTGCTGGTCCAGGGGTCAACTTTGAGAACCAGTACCTTAGGGATTTACCAAGAGCATCATTCTGCAGTCAGAACATGGTTAAGTAAACAGGTAATTCCCTAAGTTTTCTACAAGAGGCATATTTTAATCATCCAGGATATTTTGCAATGATACAGGCACTCGGACTATAAGCCTTATTCCAACATACTACTTCAATTAGCAACGGGGTGGTTATTATCTTATCCATTTACAGTTCGTGATTGCCGATATCGGTGCTCTGTGTTTGCCTGAGGGCATGTTAAATCCAGGGATTTGCTGGTGCCAGTGTAGCAAGCAGACAGACCAACTGGGCACTTACTGTCTCTCCTTGGAAAAGAATGACTGAAACCTTACTAGTTGTGTGGTCCTGGGCACGTTAATTTGACCTCCCTGAAATATCCTCAGGGCAAGAGAAGATATTTGCAGTATATATAACTGACATAGGACTCATAGCCAGAACATATAAAGAATTCTTAACAAATCAATGAGAAAGATAGACAATCCAATAGGAAAGTAGGCAAGCGATTTGAACAGGTATTTCCTGAAGGAAGACACCCAAGTGGCCAATGAACATGTGAAAAGTCGTTTACTGAATTACTTGTAAGGGAAATGCAAAACACAGCCCTGATGCAATCCTGCTCCACCTCCACCAGAATGGCTAGAATTGAAGACGGACAGTACCCAGTGTCAACCAAGATGCAGAGCTTACAAGAACTCTCACATGCACTGGGAGGAGTGACAACTGGTACCATTTGCTTCGGAAAACTGTGTGGCTGGTGTCTGCTAAAGTTCAACACACACATGTTTTATGTCCCAGCAATTCCATTCCTAGTGTTCATCCAACATAAGTGTGACCATATACTCACCAAAGACATGTATAAAATATTCATAGGGCCGGCCCGGTGGCGCACTGGATAGTGCGCCGCTTGGGAAGCGCGGCGGCGCTCCCGTCCGAGGGTTCGGATCCCATGTACAGACCGGTTCCCGCTCACTGGCTGAGCGAGGCGCGGGAGCAACGCCGAGGCTTGCGATCCCGTTGCCGGTCCCCGGCCCGGTATGGGGGCAACACTGAGGGTTGCAATCCATTGCCGGACACGGAAAAAAGACAAAAGACAAAAAAAAATAAAAAATAAAAAAAAATATTCATAGCAGTGTTCTTCATAATAACCTAAATTTGGAGACAACACAGATGTCCATCAGCAGTGAATGGATAAAATGTGGCGTGTCCATACAATTTGAATGTCCTGGGTTTCATAGGCCACATTGGTAATTGAGTGCACTTACCCTAGTTTCATGTGCTGGGGTGACTGTGATTACAGAGTGGGCTATGATCATTTATATTTTCTAGGCTCCCAGGTAAGGGCCTGATGGGTTCTTTCACTTTATCAGCTTGATTAAAACTCTTGAATAGCTGTGTGAGGTTGGTGGTGTTCTCCCCATTTCACAGATGAGAAAACTGAGCTCGTAGAGGTGAGATGACTTATTTGGCATCACTCAGCTGTTTATATGTCTGTATCCCTAAGCAGAATGTGAGTCGCTCACAGCTTATGTGGGTGGCTCCTTTATCTCCATGTCTCCTGTAGCCCAAGCCTAGTGCCAGGCACTTTGCAGGCAGCCTCTGAATCTGAGGAGAATGAAATTGGTAAGAAACCCTCTTTCTGTGTTGCTAGAGAGCGTCCCGATCATGTTGGTAAGGTCATTATAAACACCCACTACTATTAATTACAGCATGAAAACTCCTGGAAATGGCAGCCTTTTCCCCTCCTGCCTGTTTCAAGAATCCCACTGCTCCAAATGGCTCTGAGCAGTGTGTGGGCTATGTTTTTTGAGGGGGTGGGGGAGGCTTATGGCGGTCTTTTAAGCCCACAGGCACAGATGTCCACCCTCGTAAGGAAGCACGTACCCAAATGACTAGCACCTGCACCAAGCTTTGCAAAGCACGTCCACGCTCGCAACTCACTCGATCTTCCCAGAGACTTGGATGGTGTAGACAAGTTTGCCTGCGTTTCGTAGATGTGAGCATAAAGACTCCGAGCATCTGAGTGATTTGCTAAGCCCTCCAGCTACTGCAGGTTAGAGGTGAGCCAAACCCAAGGCTGACCCCAGAACATCCCTTACACTGCTCTGAGCTCGCAGGTTGCAGCTCCTGGCGTGTTGCACGTGCAGGTCCTCCTGACGGGTGCACTCTCTGCCTTCCTCCCTCCATCCCTGCCAGCCCTGTGCTGCACAGGTCTCTGCTGTGATGTCTGCATGCAGCAGCCTCAGAGGCTGTTCTCTTCTGTGGACTCTTTCAGCCTGGACTTGCTGCCTGATTTGGTGGAGAGGCTTCCAGGCAGCCTGTGGGAGTCTTGTTTCTGCACCTGGCTATATGGTGTGCTGCCTCACCTATGTGGTGAAATTTACTATTTTCACCATTTTTAAGTGTACGATTCAATGGCATTAAATGCACTCACATTGTTGTTCAACCATCACCACCATCCATGTGCAGAATGTTTCCATCATCCCAAACAGAAGCTCTGTGTCCATTAAACACTACCTCCCCATTCCCACCCTGCCCCAGCCCCTGGCAGCCACCATTCTAATTTCTGTCTCTATAAATTTGACTATTCCAGGTATCTTATATAAGTGGAACTATACAATATTCATCCTTTTGTGTCTGGCTTGGATATATTAAATTTTAAAATGCACATATACTTTGACTCAGAAATCAATTCTGGAAATCTGCTTTACAGGAAAAAAAAAAAAGCAGCAATAACATATGTCTCAAAATTTCCATGGTACTATGTGTGTCAAGGTGAAAATGCTGGAAACCACCTCCACCAAAAGAGGATACTGGTTGAATAAGTGATTTTACATCCATATTTGGGATATTGTACAGCTATTAAACAGAACGAGTAGATTTATATGTGTCAGTCTGAGGTCATCCCAAGATATGTGAAGTTTTAGAAAAAACAAAACAAAAAACCAAGCAAATCACAAGTAGTGATTTTATTTTGTTTAAAAGGGAAAAGAAGAAATAAAAGAAAGAAATGCAGAAAAATACTTTACATGTGTGTTGCCTGTGTACATGCGTGTTGTATAAGCATGTAGAAAAGTGTGTTAGAATTAAGGGAGGAAGGAAATATGTCAAGGGGAAGTAGAATTTAACTTTTTCTTTATTCAACGTTCTAGAATAATGTCTACCACTGCTGAAATAATAATTATCACCATCAAGAAAAGCATCCTATACATCGTGACCCAGTAATTCTGCAATACCCAAGTGAAATGAGCATTTATGTTCATCAAAAGACAGGGGCAAGAATGCTCATGGCAACATTATACACATTAGCTAAAAACTGGAAACAACGAAATGTCCACTGGAAGTAGAATGGGTGGATGATTAGTGGTGGAGTCATCCGACGGAATACTATACAGCAACAAAAAAGAGCAAACTACCGACGCATGCGCTACCAAGGAGGACGTTCACAGACGTTAAGGAGGAGCAAAGGGGGTCCGACTCAATCTAGATGAGGCTCAAGAACTGGTGAAACCCATGTATGGTGTTAAAGATCAGGATCATCCTCACCTAGCTTGGGGTGCAGGGAGGGAGGGTACTGATTGGGAAGGGGCACGAGGGAACCTGGAACTGTCCTATTCCATGACCTGAGTCATGGAGTTTAATGGAATTTAATGGATGCATGTGTATGTAAAAATGTATCACAAGCTGAGAGATGTGTGTCTGTTATGGTATAAGTCAGATTTCTAAATAAGAAAAAATTAAGAAAGGAAAAAAGGGAAGGGGAGAGAGAAAGGGAAAGGGGAAGGAAAGGAGGGAGGGAGGAAATATGTCAAATAGGAAAATGTGACTGAACGGTCCTTTCTCATGGCTATTTTTAGGAGAGGAATAACAAATATAGAAGGAAACTGGAAACATTAACCTGAGTTTATTGTGGGGAAAACAGCCTCCAGCCCCATTTCTCTGCGTTTTAACAGGGAGCCTACTCAAATGCAGAACTCCGTGCAGGGAGGCAGGTGCCTTAGGCTTTGGGCTTGTGCAGAATTCTGGTGCTGCCAGTCCCTGGCAGGGGCTCCTGGGCCAGCTCACTGCCTCTCTGAGCCCAGAGCCCGTGGGCGGCCCATGCCTGGCAGATCCTCCAGAGGCCGGCAGGAGATGCCAGATGTCCGTCTGCCTCTGTGCCGGCTCGCGGGGGACAGTCACTCCTCTCCCCTGCACTTTGCAGAACGAGAGAGTAGAGGGATCTGCTAAGTTTCTGGACAGAGGGCTTTTGACAGGTGAAAGCATTTGAGAAAGAAAATCCTTCTTGCAAAAGAATGGATGGTAGGGAATTTCGTTAAAAAAAAAAAAATCAAGCTTCCAATTCAAGCAAGCCTTTGGTGAAATTTAAGCATTTCTCTGATTATGTATCTAATACTGACCAGAAAGGGGAGGGGTGGGAGGAGATAAAAGACGCTTCTTACTCAGAACTAGCTCTTTCCTTTTTCCACATGCTGTGTTTATGATTATGGGGTTTAGAGCATTTTTCTTCTTGTATTTCATCAAATGCCGCATCTATTCACATAATTCATCCCATTGCCCTTTCCCTGATATTCTGTTGCAGAGGAGGGAGGGAGGGGGTCTGATGAGCGTCCTGGGGCTGGTTCCACCTCCTGGCAGAGCTTCCCGCTCTGAGTCTTTCTGAGGCCCAGAGACTCACCAGGAGTCACCCAGCACTCAGTGGCCAATCTCAGCCACTTCTTCCAGAATTCCCCTTCTGGGAAATCTCACTCCATCGAGTGAAAAAAAAAAAAACAGTGTTGAAAGAGGAGCTGCATGCTAGTGTGTGTGTGTGTGTGTGTGTGTGTGTGTGTGCGAGTGTGTGGTTGTGTTTGTGAGTGTGGTTGTGTGTGTTTGTATGTGTAGTTGTGTGTGTTTGTGAGTGTGGCTGCGTGTGTGTTTGTGAGGGTGGTTGTGTGTATTTGTGAGTACGGTAGTGAGTGTGTTTGCGAGAGTGTGTTTGTGAGCACGTGAACGTGTTTGCAAGTGTGTGTGTGTTTGCGAGCGTGCAAGTATGTTTGCGAGTGTGTGGTTGTGTGTGTGAGTGTGTTTGTGAGTGTGGTTGTGTGTGTGTGTGAATGTATTTGTGATTGTGTGTTTGCGTGTGAGTGTGTGAGCGTGTGTGAGCGTGAGTGTGAGCATGTGAGTGTGAGTGTGAGAGCATGTGTGTTTGTGAGTG
>NW_007731515.1:121799-130924 GCF_000696425.1 Galeopterus variegatus
GTGTGTGAGCGTGAGTGTGAGCATGTGAGTGTGAGTGTGAGAGCATGTGTGTTTGTGAGTGTGAGTCTGTGAATGTGTGTGAGTGTGAATGTGTGTGAGCGTGTGAGTGTGTGTGTGAGTGTACGTGTGTGCAGGGGGAGCGATGAGGAAGGCAGGAAGGCAGCAGGACAGGGCAGATTTGTGGGGGATTGTGAGGCGGTGTCTCCCTGTGGAAGAGACTTCCTCTGGGGTCTGCAGGTTCAGGGTCTTGCTGGGGGGTCTTCTGTGGGTTCCCACCAAATAGTAACTGCAGAGGCTATGCTGGAAGCCAGCAAGGAGTAGCCGTCATATGATGAGTGCAGTTTGGGCATCACTGGGGCTTATGGTGTGTCCTACAGTGTGGGGTCATGGCTAGGGGCTCTCAGAAGGAAGAGCCACTGGGGAAGTTGAGGCACTCTGCATAAGAGTGGCAGGCATGGTGTGCCAAGGACCCTTCTACTTGTATAGAACATTAACTTAGGCAAAGACTCCAAGACACTTCACCCGGGGAGAATCCTCGCAGGCACAGCTCTGCCTCGGGCAGGTAGAAGGATTCCTTGGGATACGGGCATCCAAACCCTGTCCTCTATAGGAAGACAGGCTTGGGGTGTCCCTTCTCATGATCCCGTGGACCCTGAGTGTGCACATCCATCGCTGCCTGTGCCCTCACGTAACTGCTTCTACGTCTCTCCCCGCTCGCTAGTGAGCATTGGAAAGCAAGGAACGGGGCTTCTCCGTCTCTCTATTCCTAAGATGGGGCACCTGATGAAGTACACAGTAGGTGCTCAATAATAGCCACTGAATGGATGGAAAAGGAAATGAATAAAGTGACAGTCGGCTCGGGTCCCTGCTGTGCTCAGGATGCAATGCTCTGTGAGAAGGTGGAGCGTACCAGGACAGCGGGCTAAGATGGGGCACCTGATGAAGTACACAGTAGGTGCTCAATAATAGCCACTGAATGGATGGAAAAGGAAATGAATAAAGTGACAGTCGGCTCAGGTCCCTGCTGTGCTCAGGATGCAATGCTCTGTGAGAAGGTGGAGCGTACCAGGACAGCGGGTGAGCGAGCGGCAGGCGCTTCTGCTTTCTGCAGGTCCCCTTCACTGCGTGCTGCCGTCCTGCCTTCCCAACAAGCTGAGAGGTAGGCGCCAGACCCCCAGTGTGCTGATGAGGAAACTGAGGCCCAGAGGCTGGGGGTGTGGCTGAGCTCCCCCACTGAAGAGAGAACTGCAATGGGACCTGTCCTGGCCCCTCTACTGTTTCGTGCCACCTTCTCACACCTCGGGGCCTGAGCACTTCCTTAAGGTGGGTCCCTTCACTCAGGGGAGAAGAGTGCTGGCCACATGGTCATGGTCATATCGTGAGATGGGCTCCTCCAAGTGGCTCCTGGATGCTCATCTGATCTAGTCGCTGTCCCAGAAGACATAACAAGAATCTGCTTTCTAGAGAAATTCCCTTCTGAGTATGTTCTTGACATACATTCTAAGCAGAAAGCCCGTGAATGCAAGGAGCCTGAGATAGGCCTATCAGACAGAGGAGCCCACCTGAGACCACAGAATCATTCTACCAACATGAGGACACTTGCCCTGAGAGGACAATCCTAGGGATCACCAGGACACAGTCTGGCCACCTCCAAGACAGATTCTAAGAACTGGACCATCCCGTCCAATGCCCCCATGGAGACCCAGAGAGGGTGGCGTGGCTGAAGTCACACAGTGATCCAGCTGCAGAGCCAGGTCTGCTGCTCAGGACGCCTGACCTTGGTGCCATCACATGAGCAGTACCAAAGCTTGTCACACACCAGGAGGCTTCTACCTCTGCCGAGTGGCCTCACCCCAGTATATGGTGCTACTGTTGCTAATGACAGCTTTGTGGTCCCACCCTGTGTGGGTGACTCCTGCCCATCCCTGCTGCTCCTCGGAGCCTGCTGGAAGTGGCGGCATTAGCCCAGGCCTCTCACCTGGGGAGCAAAATAGCAGAGAAGGTCAGCACCTCACCGCAGGTCGCAGGGCAGTGGCCTTGAGCAGGCCCCAGACTCAGGTGTAGCTTCCCAGGAAGATTTAGTTTCAAGCCTTCAAAGGTCCCCTTGCTAGAACTCAGTATGTGCATGTAATATTGGGCCTGGTCACTTTCACAAGATCAGAAAGCTGTTTGGAAGGTGGATTATGTCTCTACCAGAGCAAGAAACTGCCATCCTTGGACCTTCCTGGTTAAAACCTTTCCAGAATGTTTGTTGACCTCAACTCACAGGAGAGGAAAGGAAACTCATTCATTAAGTCTCACCGTGTGCCAAGAAGGTGCCAGGCACTCCATGTAGCCAGCCTCATGCAGTCCTCCGGACAGCCCAGAAGGCAGGTCATTATCCACCCTGACAAATGAGGGAACAGCAGCCAGAGATGTTAAGTGACCTGTCCACATCACCCAGCCAGGTCCAGGCAGAGGCACCATTTTTGGTCCCAGCTTCACCCTCCTGCTTTTTCGGCTCGCCGTGCTGGCTTCTAACAGACCAGTCCCTCAGCGTCACGGTCACGGAGAAGATTTCTCAACCCAAGGAGACATTCTGTTTTGTTGCACAAAAGAAAACAGCAGTGGAATTGTTGCCCCCAAATGATCCCTTCAGAGCACGGCAACACAACCCAGACAGGGGGAGCCTTGGCATTACTGAGGATGTCCGCCCGAGGTCCCACTGCACATCCACCACCCGCTGCCTTTTGGCCACGAGGATTCCCCAGCGTGGAGATGCACAGCAGGCGGGAGCTGGGAAGGAGGGGAAGGATCTTCATATGCAAATACCACACCTTTATATACCAGTTTCCCTTTCCCCCGTGGGTCACCACGCTGAGCTGTCCCCCTCCTTCCTGGGGCACCCAAACAGAAATGGGGTGGGCAGGCTGGAGCTGCAGAGATGTGGGAGAGAGTCCTCATGTGGAATTAAATTAAAAAGCATTTATAACTTGCTCAGCCTAGGACTTGGCACGTGGGAGATAATCGACAAGGATGAATTTTGCCCCCTCCATCCCCAGCAGGACTTGGACCCAGGAATCTGGTCACAGTGTGCATGACCAGAGAAGTTGGGACCCTGAGCTGTGGTGCTGCCTCAGCAAGCCAGCTGCGCCCAGATGTTTTGGATGCACCTTGACCTATTCTGTGCTAAATCCTTGAGCTGTGAAGAGGCATTGTGTGGAGAGAAGCCTGCAGCTGGGGTAATTAATGAGCAGAGGAGGTGGGGGACATCCACTTAGCTGGTGGAAGCCCTTCTCATAAAGTAGGGGTGTGTTAGGGGACACATGCTGGGACAGCCTGTTAAGAGCCCCCTCAGTCTGTTGGTGGTCTGGGCCAGTTCCCACCCCTCAGCCTGCAGAGACCAGAGCTGGATGTCCTGCTAATTATCTACCTTCCAGGGGATTCTCCCCTCCGATTTGAGGATTTGCGGTGGGGAGTCGTGGCTGCTAATTGGTATCTTCCCAGTATCCTTCAGCTCAGCCTGCAGAGACCAGAGCTGGATGTCCTGCTAATTATCTACCTTCCAGGGGATTCTCCCCTCTGATTTGAGGATTTGCGGTGGGGAGTCGTGGCTGCTAATTGGTATCTTCCCAGTATCCTTCAGATTAAGTCTGGGGGGATTATACTAAGGAGGTGAGGAGATAATACCCAAAATAAACACGGGTGCTCTTCCTAAATGCATTCTTGCCAGCAAGTTAGATAATCCAGCCCCTCAAGCCTGTTCCTAAAAGATTTAAATACTAATTCGGGGGAGGGGTGGGTGAGACATGTAGTAGATTTCTACCGATTCTGACTTCTCCTGACATCTTTTAGAGGCTTCGTTTCTGCACTGTTTGATTCCCTTTGACGACTGTCAAGTTAAGTTTACTAAAAACTGGAGAAGACTTTGTTCCGGGGTGGGGCGGGGTAAGGGGGCTGCTGGATTAGAAACATGAGCCCGTCCCCAGCTTGTCCATTCGTCCTGGCATCGTTTTATTTCTGCATTTCTGAAAGGCTCTGGGTAATCAATTCCAGAGGACGAGCTGGGGGAACCTTGGCAAAGGGGCCTCCCTCTTGGCTATTGCTTCGAATATTTTATGCAGCTAATAGAGTTGCGTTGGGGCCCAAAATATGGGCACGTGGAAATCTACAGGGTCCCATGTGAGTTTACGTTCTGAAGGATGTCACCTTTTCCCCTTGAGAGCAGTTCTCAGGAGGCCCTTGAGCACGCTAAAGTGCAGAATTCTAAGCCAGAAGTTTTGCATGGATTTTCATTCTTTGAAGGAAAAAATGTCTTGGAAATTGGCTGATAATGACAGTTCACATTCATTGAGCGTCCATTGTGTGTCTGGCACCGTGCTAAGTGTGCACATTCATCAAGCTCTTGTTTATCCCTGACAATAGCCCAGTGAGGATGAACCAATCATGGTCCCGTTTCCAGATGAGACATCTAAGGTCCACAGGCAGTAAGTGGCAGGGCAGATTCACAGCCGAGCCCTGGCCTTTGCTCCAGCCCATGTGGAGGGAACGTGAGAAGAACCCTCTGTGGGTTGCTGAGTCTCCTGAGCGAGCTCTGGGCTGCACTGTACAGGCACCTCGGGCTCACTGAACCCACATCGAGAAGACGTGGACATGAAGCATCGTAAGGTATGGAATGTCACAGAATGACAGAGGCATGAGCTGCATCCCCAGCAGGGTCTCCCTGCCAAGTGTTCATTTGCCTCCATATTCTCCAGCACAAGCATCTCATCTCTCCCTGAAGCAGTGAATACCATTGAAGACAGCTCCCACGGATGGAAACTTTGTCTGAGATGGAGATCTGAGTCTGGCAGGTTCTCTGAGCTTCGGAGGAAATGAGGCTCCAGTCCCCTCTCCACAGGCCCACAGAGACACACGTCTGTCTCAGTCCTGCAGAAATGGAAACAGAGTTTCCAAGCCACCTCTTCTTGTTGATCAACGTTTGTACTTTTTTCCTTTAACCCAATAATAGCAGAAAGCTGAGAAGAAAACACGATTTTCTATGTAACTCATTTGCGCACATTCATCAAGCTTTTGTTTATCCCTGACAATAGCCCAGTGAGGATGAACCAATCATGGTCCCGTTTCCAGATGAGACATCTAAGGTCCACAGGCAGTAAGTGGCGGGGCAGATTCACAGCCGAGCCCTGGCCTTTGCTCCAGCCCAGGTGGAGGGAACGTGAGAAGAACCCTCTGTGGGTTGCTGAGTCTCCTGAGCGAGCTCTGGGCTGCACTGTACAGGCACCTCGGGCTCACTGAACCCACGTCGAGAAGACGTGGACATGAAGCATCGTAAGGTATGGAATGTCACAGAATGACAGAGGCATGAGCTGCATCCCCAGCAGGGTCTCCCTGCCAAGTGTTCATTTGCCTCCATATTCTCCAGCACAAGCATCTCATCTCTCCCTGAAGCAGTGAATACCATTGAAGACAGCTCCCACGGATGGAAACTTTGTCTGAGATGGAGATCTGAGTCTGGCAGGTTCTCTGAGCTTCAGAGGAAATGAGGCTCCGGTCCCCTCTCCACAGGCCCACAGAGACACATGTCTGTCTCAGTCCTGCAGAAATGGAAACAGAGTTCCCAAGCCACCTCTTCTTGTTGATCAACGTTTGTACTTTTTCCCTTTAACCCAATAATAGCAGAAAGCTGAGAAGAAAACACGATTTTCTATGTAACTCATTTNGATTAAGTCTGGGGGGATTATACTAAGGAGGTGAGGAGATAATACCCAAAATAAACACGGGTGCTCTTCCTAAATGCATTCTTGCCAGCAAGTTAGATAATCCAGCCCCTCAAGCCTGTTCCTAAAAGATTTAAATACTAATTCGGGGGAGGGGTGGGTGAGACATGTAGTAGATTTCTACCGATTCTGACTTCTCCTGACATCTTTTAGAGGCTTCGTTTCTGCACTGTTTGATTCCCTTTGACGACTGTCAAGTTAAGTTTACTAAAAACTGGAGAAGACTTTGTTCCGGGGTGGGGCGGGGTAAGGGGGCTGCTGGATTAGAAACATGAGCCCGTCCCCAGCTTGTCCATTCGTCCTGGCATCGTTTTATTTCTGCATTTCTGAAAGGCTCTGGGTAATCAATTCCAGAGGACGAGCTGGGGGAACCTTGGCAAAGGGGCCTCCCTCTTGGCTATTGCTTCGAATATTTTATGCAGCTAATAGAGTTGCGTTGGGGCCCAAAATATGGGCACGTGGAAATCTACAGGGTCCCATGTGAGTTTACGTTCTGAAGGATGTCACCTTTTCCCCTTGAGAGCAGTTCTCAGGAGGCCCTTGAGCACGCTAAAGTGCAGAATTCTAAGCCAGAAGTTTTGCATGGATTTTCATTCTTTGAAGGAAAAAATGTCTTGGAAATTGGCTGATAATGACAGTTCACATTCATTGAGCGTCCATTGTGTGTCTGGCACCGTGCTAAGTGTGCACATTCATCAAGCTCTTGTTTATCCCTGACAATAGCCCAGTGAGGATGAACCAATCATGGTCCCGTTTCCAGATGAGACATCTAAGGTCCACAGGCAGTAAGTGGCAGGGCAGATTCACAGCCGAGCCCTGGCCTTTGCTCCAGCCCATGTGGAGGGAACGTGAGAAGAACCCTCTGTGGGTTGCTGAGTCTCCTGAGCGAGCTCTGGGCTGCACTGTACAGGCACCTCGGGCTCACTGAACCCACATCGAGAAGACGTGGACATGAAGCATCGTAAGGTATGGAATGTCACAGAATGACAGAGGCATGAGCTGCATCCCCAGCAGGGTCTCCCTGCCAAGTGTTCATTTGCCTCCGTATTCTCCAGCACAAGCATCTCATCTCTCCCTGAAGCAGTGAATACCATTGAAGACAGCTCCCACGGATGGAAACTTTGTCTGAGATGGAGATCTGAGTCTGGCAGGTTCTCTGAGCTTCAGAGGAAATGAGGCTCCGGTCCCCTCTCCACAGGCCCACAGAGACACATGTCTGTCTCAGTCCTGCAGAAATGGAAACAGAGTTCCCAAGCCACCTCTTCTTGTTGATCAACGTTTGTACTTTTTCCCTTTAACCCAATAATAGCAGAAAGCTGAGAAGAAAACACGATTTTCTATGTAACTCATTTGAAAACCATGTTTGGAGTAGACTTAAGAGTGTTCAGCTCTTCTCCTTACCACGGTGCCAGAGGACATAAGAGGCGGGGATGCTTGGCGACCTGGCTTTGGGTGCACAGCCATGGAGAGATTAGCCCTGGACTTAGAGACGGAAGCCCAGGCTCTAAGCTCTCACGGGCCTGCAGTGAAGGTTGAATGAAAGGAGTGACCAGCCAAGCAGGGCACAGAACCTATGGGGGTGGATGCCATCAGCACACGTATGTGCATCAGGGCACCCGGCATATGGTGATGCTTAGCTGGCCGATATATGTCTAGTGAGTGAAGTGATATATGCACGTTCTTGCTAGAAAGCCAGGAAACAATTGCAGGTGAGCTAAGGGGCTTGAACAGCACCTCTTTGACCTTAGTGTGCACATCACTTTCCCAAGGCTCAGTGTCCTCTTCCTTATAATGTCGAGTGTTGCTACCTGGAAGCATTATGAGAACAACGTATGTTGGGAACCAGAGTCTGGCACACGATATATGCAGGGTAGGTCTCTCTCCCTGCCTTTTCTTACCCCTATTTGAACATAAAAGTACTGCCATTGCTATCACATGATTTTCAACCAATTTTTAAATTAGCATTAGCAAAGAGGTAAGAAGAGGTCTTACAGAAATACCATAATCAGAACAGTGTGCCTCTTGCAAATTTGAGGCAATATGTGTGTGATTCTGCTCTTTGTGGAATTAATTGTTTTCCAAGTGGCTTGTTCCTCAGGTAACCCGATGTTGACTACAATAATGCAATTTTCATATCGAAATGTTGTTCTAGAGGGAGTGTGTCTGTTTCACTTAGGCTTGCTGAAACCCAATCTACAGGAAAGGACATTATAACAGAATTGGAGGTTAAATTTCATTTGCTGATTTAATAAAAACTAACAGGATGGATTTGGGGATATTTCATTAATCTTTCTTTCCTTTCAGTGCAAAGGAAATTAAGTTCACTCTAGTTCAAACTTTGTTTCACTCTTATACAATAGGCTGCCAATGTCCACTTTCTCTCTGGCAAGTTAAAACCTAATTAGTCACAGAAAATTCTTCCCTGACCCTGTCACCGTTAGCAGAAAAGCACCGAGGAGCAGGCGTGGAGACACACACGCATGTATGCACACATGTACACACACACATGCCACACCATACACACACATCACACATAACACAACGCCACACAAACAAATACACCCCACACACTACACACACATATACACTCCCCACACACAACCCCACACACCCCCAAACCCCCTACACACCACATAAACACAACACACACACTACACGCCACACACACACCATGCACACATACCACACACACACCACATACATACATACCACACACACACACTCCACACATGCAAATACATACACACACACCCCACACACCACTCCCACACACACATACCAATACCATACATACTCACACCACACACCATACACACATACACCACACACATAAACACACACACCACATACACATGCACACACCCGTTACCCTTTGCTGAGCCTTGTTTTATCATTACTGGGTTTAAAACCTGGGTGTTATGACATTCCTGAAACAGATGCGAGTTTTGCAGACACTTGTTGCCAGGACTTCATCATGTGACTGTTAGAACTTCCCTAGATGAGTCTTGCTTCCCTTACAGAATAGGCCAGGACACTTTCAGAATGGAAAAGAATATCTTTTCAGTTATAAGTACCATATTCAGCATCGGGCTTTTCATTCTACTGAGTCATTTTCAGGGGAAAATATGTAAGGCAGTGAGAGCACAAGGGAAAAAGCCTTAGGCTTGGGGTCCAGGGAGCCCACGTGTGAGCCCTGGTTCTGTTGATTTCACTGTGTGACTTTGCAGAAGCGACTTAACCTCCGTGATCCTGGATTTTCTCTTCTTTTTAAAATGGAAACGAATCATCCCTGGTCTACCTGCCTCAGAGAGAGAGATGAGGATCAAACATGGCCTTTTCGGGTTCAGTCTAACACAGGAAAAGTAC
>NW_007731515.1:131727-134166 GCF_000696425.1 Galeopterus variegatus
ATTGATAAGTGTTTATTACTGGTCAGGCACTGGGCTGGGTTTCTTATTGCAGCAAATTCTCTTATGAGGGAGGCACTCGTATTACCATCCCCACTTTACAGATCAGGAAGCTGAGGCTCAGAAGTCAGGGTTTGGAAGCAGAAAAGTCAGGGCTCGATCTCTGGTGCCCCTGACAGGGCTGTGTGGTGTCCACTGCTGCAGAGCTGGGATGCCAAGAGTGGGGACAAGAAGAAGCTCAAGTTCAGGGGCTGGGGCTTCATCGGGAACTTGGCCTTGAAAGGAGGAGGGAAGTTGACTGCATAAGGAAGAGGGGGAAGGCTAGCTCAGGAGTAGGGTGATGGGCATGTCGATGGGAGGGAGGGGTGGAAGGATGAAAAATCCTGCTCAAAAGAAGTGAGCTTGAGCTGGCTGAGAAGGGGCAGGGTTTGGCCAAAGAGGAGACACATTCTAGGTGGAGGGCAGAGAAGGCGTCCTCCAGGAGATGAAGGAAAGGCCTGGACACTCCAGGAGGAGGAGGGGACAAGGGCGGAGGGAACCAGGAACCAATGGAGGTGCTCAACCTGGGATGCTTGGGGGTTCCTCTGAGGAGCTTGCCAGGCCTCCAGGGCCCACCAGAAGGTGTGAGCGCAGGGAAGCCCCTCCCTTCCAGCCCCCACCGAGCCCCCACTGTGTGTACCCTGCCTTATCGGCACCACCAGCCACCGTCATGACTCCTCTTAGAGACAGGGAGGCCAAGGCTCCAGGAGGCCAAATTCTAGCCCAGGGTTGCAGCCAGCAGGTGGTAGCTCTGGGTTTGAAATCCAAGGTGGCTGAGGCCTGGGCCGTTCTCCCTTCACAGTGTAGAATTTGTCCCTTAGTTCCTGGCCGTCTCCTCTCCCCTGGCAAGAGCCAACTGTCCACTCTGAGCTTCCCCAATCAGGGCATGGAATGGCCTCCCCACAAAAACCCCCAGTCCTGGACTGCTATGGGTAGAGGACCCTCAAGAGGTCACCTCATCTGATGGTTTTAGGACAGTGCTCCTCTGCCTTAGAGGTCCCCAGAGGGGCCTCAGGAGCCAGGGCCTCAGACCCCCAAGCCCCAACCAGAGAAGGTCCACTTTTGTCTTACTATTGGGGCCTCTTCTCTGAAGAAATGGCTCCCCCTCATTGTTCAGCTAGAGAAGCTGGGCCCCAGGAAGCAGGAGTGACAGACCCATGGTGAGGCACAGCCCAGCTGGACAGTCCTGCAACTCCCAGCCAGCCTCCTTTGAATGGACCATGCTCTGACGCCTCTCATAGATGAGAGAAGGAAGCTCCAGGCAGTGGCTTTCCTGTCCCCTCCCCTCCAGTCTGCCTTTGTCCAGATCCTACCCTGCTGCTCACTGTGCTCAAGAGAGAATGAAAGAGATCAGACAGCAGGGGAAAGGCAGGAGGGGACGATGGTCACAGCCCTGACAAGGAGGGCTGAGGGCTTTCTACAGCAGGAAGCTCAGAGTGGAACCAGCCACTGGAGGTGGACAGGACCAGGATGGCAATACGAAGAGCACATTCCCGCTCCTCTGACCCCTGTCCCATTGAGCCCCATGTGGCCTCAGCATCCTTCTCAACCCAGGGCATCACCAACAAGCACCACACAGCTCCTTTGTGACACTTAGTACATGCCAGGCCCTCCCCTAAGTGATTTCAGTAGTAAATACACATATGTGCTAACCCTATCAGATAGGTGCTAAGACTATCCCCATTTCACAGATGAGGAAACCAAGGTCGTTAGGTAACTTGCCCGAGCATGAGTGGCAGGGCTGAGACACAGGCAGGTGGGCTCCAGAGTCTTGTCTTCTGACCATTTCACCAGGTGACCTCAGTCGGAGTTAGCAAGTGCAGGGAGATGTACTGGTCACACTCAGATTCCATTGATAATGCCCATCTTTCATTCATCCATTCACTCAGCCTCGTCAGCCTCCCGGTCCACACACCGTCATTCTACCTGGCTTCACTGAGATCAGCGAGCACTAAAGCCAGAACTTATCTTGCTTGCTCACTGGATTTTGGGTTTGCTGTTTCCTGCCTGCCTCCTCCCTCTACAGTGTAAGCTCCTGGGGTCTCTGCAAGCTATCGTGGGCCCCCACCAATCAGTCTCCTTCAAGGCCGAACCCTGGGCCTAGGAGGCCACTTGAGCCACACCTGGGGAGGACTCCAGGCCCCATTGAGTGTGAAGCCCATGCCAGCCCAGCCTTTCCATCAGCTCCTCTGTGAGGGCCCAGAGTCACCTCATGCAGCTGCAGCCCAATGAGCCTCTCTCCCCAACGCTCCTCCTCATCCTCTCCATGTCCCCAGTTCCGGCAAGGAGGGAGCCACTCTGGAGGGCTACAACTGGGGACATTGAGTCTCTCCACCCTTTCTTTCCACCCCTGCTGGAGAGTGTGACTTCTGATTCCAAGGCATTTGATGACAATTTGAATCC
>NW_007731515.1:135088-143523 GCF_000696425.1 Galeopterus variegatus
TTCCACCCCTGCTGGAGAGTGTGACTTCTGATTCCAAGGCATTTGATGACAATTTGAATCCTCCTTCTGGGACTCCTGAAGGTCCTTGAGTTGGGTCTCTTTCCACAAAAACTCAACTCTCACTGCCCTGTCCCTGATTCATCTGACATGTAACTTCTTCCAGGAAGTCCTCCAGAATATGCCTCCCCGCCAAAAGTTGATTTGGGTGTCCCGACTGCGCTCCGCAGAGTGTTTGTGACACACATGCTGTAATGTACACATGACGGTTAGCTGGTGTCACCTCCTCTGGACTTGAACCCTTGGAGGGCAGGGGCCTCATCTTAATATTGGCTGCACCCTGCAGTAGATGTGCAATCCACCCTTGTTAGCAAAAGAATAAATGAGCAAATTTTGTTGGGGCACAAACAGATCACATTTTGGGCTCACCTGGCGCTCACCCATGCATCCTTCTAGCAGGGCTGGGCAGGGGCCACAGTCCTTCCCTGTCACCTCATCACCCCACCAGACACAGAGCCTCAAGGTGGGTTAGGAGGGTCTCTCCTGGGAGAAAAAAATGGCATCATCCATCCAGTTGGCACTTGAGGAGCCACATTGCTGAAACACAAGCCGGCCCTAAATGAGCAAATTTTGTTGGGGCACAAACAGATCACATTTTGGGCTCACCTGGCGCTCACCCATGCATCCTTCTAGCAGGGCTGGGCAGGGGCCACAGTCCTTCCCTGTCACCTCATCACCCCACCAGACACAGAGCCTCAAGGTGGGTTAGGAGGGTCTCTCCTGGGAGAAAAAAATGGCATCATCCATCCAGTTGGCACTTGAGGAGCCACATTGCTGAAACACACAAGGACTCCATGGTTGGAGCCTCACGGTGACGCTGACAAGGGAGAAGGTGCCCGCCTGCGTCCACCCAGAGGACACATGGCTGTCAATGGTATTAGCATTCCAGCCACCCTCCAGATTTGATTACAGCTGATAGCAATCACAGAGATATCGCTCTGCCAGGGTAGCAGCTCCAGAAGCAGCCTAATTCAATAGTCTGAGGCCTGAGCCTTGTTTATCCAACTCAGGTGGTGTCGAGGCCCTCGCNAATTCAATAGTCTGAGGCCTGAGCCTTGTTTATCCAACTCAGGTGGTGTCGAGGCCCTCGCGGGAAGGCAGGCACTCTGGTCTCCACTGCAGACATGGCGGTTGTCAGAGGGCTGGGTACCAAAGGCCTCAGCGCTGCCGGGACCAGGGTTCCTACTCTGTCAGCACATTCCTGGCTGGCTGCTGGAGAGCTGAACTTCTCCCCCAGGGACAGCCACTTTCTCTTCTGCGCTTTCACTTCCAGGAGGGTCGCTGTCCTGTTGTTCCCTGAGTGGCCTCCTCCCATGTACTCCCACGAACCCCAGGCCGCCTGGTTTAGGGAGCCCAGAGGATGGAGGGGCTGTTGAAGCAGCGTGAAGTGCATGGCCCATTCCTCATCTGGGGGGCTCTATTTCACCTTCAAGGTTTATGGGCACATGTGGCTTGTCTGCAAAGCTTTTCCTGATCCCCCAGGCTGAGTGATCCCCTTCTGCTCTATGCTCACCCTGCCCCTCAGCCCTGCCATCCTAGCACCCGCTCATAAATGCCTCAATGGCTCTGTCCAGGAAGGCAGGCACTCTAGTCTACACTGCAGACATGGCGGTTGTCAGAGGGCTGGGTGCAAAGGCCTCAGCGCTGCCGGGACCAGGGTTCCTACTCTGTCAGCACATTCCTGGCTGGCTGCTGGGGAGGTGAACTTCTCCCCCAGGGACAGCCACTTTCTCTTCTGTGCTTTCACTTCCAGGAGGGTCGCTGTCCTGTTGTTCCCTGAGTGGCCTCCTCCCATGTACTCCCACGAACCCCAGGCCCCCTGGTTTAGGGAGCCCAGAGGATGGAGGGGCTGTTGAAGCAGCGTGAAGTGCATGGCCCATTCCTCATCTGGGGGGCTCTATTTCACCTTCAAGGTTTATGGGCACATGTGGCTTGTCTGCAAAGCTTTTCCTGATCCCCCAGGCTGAGTGATCCCCTTCTGCTCTATGCTCACCCTGCCCCTCAGCCCTGCCATCCTAGCACCCGCTCATAAATGCCTCAATGGCTCTGTCCACCTCTCTTGCACAGGATTCTACTTGGGCCACTCATCTCCATGGATGCTGGCGCCTTATGGCCACATCTGGAACCAGTAGTAGCCCTGGCTGGCTACTCTGATTTGAGGCAGAGCCAGGTGAGCCCTTTGGGTGTTGCCATGGCCACAGGCTGGAGCTGCCCACCCCACCACCTCTGCAGAGGCTCAGTTCTGTGCATTCCGGGCAGAGCGTCTACTCTCTCCTGGGATGTTGGAGGGGAGAGTGAGGGACTGGTCATGGCCAGGCCCACCCCTCCTCTGTGGGCCGCTGCTTGGAGACCCCACTAGACGTTCTTCTTTCCTCAGGGCTGCCCGAGGGTCAGGTCCCAGCAGGCCGGACCCAGGCCGAGAGAAAAGCAGCAGCCTTTATTAAGCACCTGCTGTTTACCCTTCACCCTGCGCTCAGGGCCACAGGGGAGCATGCATACAAAAGGGGACAAGCTGAAAGTGATGTAAGAAAAGTGGATCCTGGAAATTAGTGTGTCGTTTTGAAGATTTCTGCCCAATTCAAGAGACTAACATAAAGGCATTGAAATCTTTCAAAGGAGAATGTTGAAAATATCATGGTTACAATGTGACAAATATTATAGTAATTTAACCCCTTTGGGTGACATTTCAACAGGTTTCTGGAGAAGAAAACTAGAAAGAAAAATGCTTTTTCTTTTCTTCTTTCTTTCTTTCTTTTTTTTTTGTATGTTTACATACCAGTGATAAACAGGCTGAATAAAAAGCTAGTTTCTACATATGATGAAAATACAGCCATGAGTGTGTTGACATAGATATGTGATTTCCAGGAGATAAATTGATACATAAAACTAATCACGAAGTGTATCCACATGCTTTGTGTATATAATCTACATATGAATACATACGATGACAAGTATAAAACACGCAAAAAACTCTTCCAAAAACCGTGCTCCCTGACATGAGGATTTCTAGTATTCCTGCAACACACGAAGCGGACATCACAGCATAAATTACAGTGAAAAATGCAAGTTCCTAAGACAGAATATCCTAAATATCCAATTGGCATAAGCAGCCTCGCTGGATAAACATGGGCTTGGGGCCTACTGCCTGCCCCCCACCCCCTGCACCGCCACAATCCCGGGTCTCGGTCCCACTCGGTGGTGGCAGGGAAAGGCCGGGGCCAGGCAGGGTTGGTGGGAACCAGTGGGGGTCGGGAGGGAGAGAGGCGGAGTGGGCCCTTTCGGTGAGCCCGCTTGGGCTGCCGGAACAAAGTAGGACACACTGGGGACCTACACAGCAGAAATGTATTTTTCAGCTCTGGAGCTAGAAGTCTGAGATCAATGTGTTGGCAGGGTTGGTTCCTTCTGAGGTCTCTGTCCCTGGCTTGCAGATGGCTGTCCTCTCCCTGTGTCCTCACATGGTCTTCCCTCTGTGTGTCTATGTCCTAATCTTCACGCAGTCATATTGGATGAGGGCCCACCTAATGACCTCATTTTAACTTAATTACCTCGTCAAAGACCCTATTTCCAAATATACTCACGTTCTGAAGTGCTGGGGGTTGGAGTTTTAAGATAGGAATATTTTGGCTGGGGAGGGGGGGACAGGGGGACATAATTCAGCCCATACAGCCTTAGAGGACATAGGAAAGGTGTCTGGACTTGGAGTCAGAAGGCCTGGGTTCCCAGCCCAACCCTGGTCCCGAGCAGCACTGTAGTTTGAGTAAAGCCATTTCACACCCCTGCATCTCCATTTTCCCATCTGTGAAATGGTGTAATAACCCTGCCTTGCCTGTCTGCACGTGACCTAAAACGACCCCTCGGCTGGGACAGCCCGGCATGTGGGTAGAGGCAGGGACCACTGGGCTGGCTGGAGCAGAAAAGCCGTGCAGGGGAGTCAGGGAAGGGTGGGTTGAAAGCTGAGTTGGCACACAGCCGGCCTGGGAGTCAGACAGAGTTTACACAGCAGTGCAGACGGTGGTGCTGTGAGATGACATCAGGGGCAGCAGAGGTTAGAGGTCAAGGAACCATCTGCTGAGTGAGGCTTTGGTGCAGAGTGATGGNCCAATTCAAGAGACTAACATAAAGGCATTGAAATCTTTCAAAGGAGAATGTTGAAAATATCGTGGTTACAATGTGACAAATATTATAGTAATTTAACCCCTTTGGGTGACATTTCAACAGGTTTCTGAAGAAGAAAACTAGAAAGAAAAATGCTTTTTCTTTTCTTCTTTCTTTCTTTCTTTTTTTTTGTATGTTTACATACCAGTGATAAACAGGCTGAATAAAAAGCTAGTTTCTACATATGATGAAAATACAGCCATGAGTGTGTTGACATAGATATGTGATTTCCAGGAGATAAATTGATACATAAAACTAATCACGAAGTGTATCCACATGCTTTGTGTATATAATCTACATATGAATACATATGATGACAAGTATAAAACACGCAAAAAACTCTTCCAAAAACCGTGCTCCCTGACATGAGGATTTCTAGTATTCCTGCAACAGATGAAGCGGACATCACAGCATAAATTACAGTGAAAAATGCAAGTTCCTAAGACAGAATATCCTAAATATCCAATTGGCATAAGCGGCCTCTCTGGATAAACATGGGCTTGGGGCCTACTGCCTGCCCCCCCCCCCCTGCACCGCCACAATCCCGGGTCTCGGTCCCACTCGGTGGTGGCAGGGAAAGGCCGGGGCCAGGCAGGGTTGGTGGGAACCAGTGGGGGTCGGGAGGGGGTGGGGGTTGGGAGGGAGAGAGGCAGAGCGGGCCCTTTTGGTGAGCCCGCTTGGGCTGCCGGAACAAAGTAGGACACACTGGGGACCTACACAGCAGAAATGTATTTTTCAGCTCTGGAGCTAGAAGTCTGAGATCAATGTGTTGGCAGGGTTGGTTCCTTCTGAGGTCTCTGTCCCTGGCTTGCAGATGGCTGTCCTCTCCCCGTGTCCTCACATGGTCTTCCCTCTGTGTGTCTATGTCCTAATCTTCACGCAGTCATACTGGATGAGGGCCCACCTAATGACCTCATTTTAACTTAATTACCTCGTCAAAGACCCTATTTCCAAATATACTCACATTCTGAAGTGCTGGGGGTTGGAGTTTTAAGATAGGAATATTCTGGTTGGGGAGGGGGGGACAGGGGGACATAATTCAGCCCATACAGCCTTAGAGGACATAGGAAGGGTGTCTGGACTTGGAGTCAGAAGGCCTGGGTTCCCAGCCCAACCCTGGTCCTGAGCAGCACTGTAGTTTGAGTAAAGCCATTTCACACCCCTGCATCTCCATTTTCCCATCTGTGAAATGGTGTAATAACCCCGCCTTGCCTGTCTGCACGTGACCTAAAATGACCCCTCAGCTGGGACAGCCCGGCATGTGGGTAGAGGCAGGGACCACTGGGCCGGCTGGAGCAGAGAAGCCGTGCAGGGGAGTCAGGAAGGGGTAGGTTGAAAGCTGAGTTGGCACACAGCCGGCCTGGGAGTTGGGTAGAGTTTACACAGCAGTGCAGACGGTGGTGCTGTGAGATGACATCAGGAGCAGCAGAGGTTAGAGGTCAAGGAACCATCTGCTGAGTGAGGCTTTGGTGCAGAGTGATGGAGGGCTGAGCTGCAAAGGCAGTTGCTGTGGGACAGGGTGGCAGGGGAGCCCTCTATATAGGGGTGCCCTGAATGGGGCAACGTGGAATTGGAATCCAGCCTCCTCTCCACTTGCTATGCCATGTTGAGTGCAGGGCTTCATTGCCCTGGAAAAAGGGGCTCCTTTCTCTAATGCACATGAAGGTTCTGGAAAGTTCTGGAAGGTTCTGAAGAGCTAGCAGAGCCTTGATGGGGTTGTGGGTGAATGAGAGGTTATTCCATCTAGGAGAAGCAGAGCATAGCCTCCAAATCCCACCAAGGCCTTCTTGTCCGCCCAATCTAGGCCTTTCTCTTGGGTCGGCACAGTTCCACTTCTCTGGCTGCATTAGGAATTACCTCTCCTTTGGGCCAAAGACAAAAAAGAATGCAGACTTGTTTCCAGGATTATTAAGTTACATACAGCGTATTCTTCCCGAGTGCGTCCTGTCTTAGTGGGGTTTAGAGCTGCGTTTAGGCCAGCCGAGCTCCGGTTACCTCTAATGAGGATAATGATCAGGAGGCTTAACGATAATTCCGCATTGATTCTCTTGTGCCTGCGGAACCTGTGTTGGCCAACTTGGAGGACGGGGCAGATCAACAGAAGGCTCCCTCCACCCACTGCAATGCGCTCCCCAAGAGCTCACCTTGGTCTGCTCGGGGGCCTTACTTAAGAGTAGCCCGATGCTCTCAGAATGGGATTAAACTCCAGCTTACACCCCTGTGGGGGAGAAGGAAAGATGGAGCAAGAAATAAAAACCCAAACAAAAAAAAAATGCAGCTAATTCCATCCTGTCAGCGATGGATATTAAAGACTATTCGCTGGCAAGCCTGGCGATGTATAAGCCACAATGGCACTACTGTTGAGTTTTAATTTAATTTTCAGAAAGGTAAGCGAAGCCTGGAGTGCCGGCTGGAGAGGAGGTGCTGGAAGCTTTTCTTCCCTGAGGGCAGTCTGGACTTTCCTGAGGCCTGGCTGAGTAGACTCCTCGCCTCAGGGAGGGGACGTGCCCAAAGAGCAGCTCCAGCAACTGCTGCTTACTGAGCATCTACTCTGTGCCCTGCCTTTTCCAGAGTCTGTGACCCT
Organism: Galeopterus variegatus; assembly: GCF_000696425.1. Classification (NCBI taxonomy): domain Eukaryota; kingdom Metazoa; phylum Chordata; class Mammalia; order Dermoptera; family Cynocephalidae; genus Galeopterus; species Galeopterus variegatus. The sequence goes on from NW_007731515.1 coordinate 141,885, forward strand.
CACAACAGCTCAGAGGTAGATGTAATTATCTCCATCTCATGGAAGAGGAAACTGAGCTCAGAGAGGCTGTGGGATTTTGGTGAGGTTACCCAGCAAACAAGTGGCAGAGCTTGGACTCAAGCTCGGGTCTTTCCAGCTCCCCCAACCTTTCCAAATCTGTGGCTCCTGTCTGTCCGTTCTCTGTTGCCCTCTAGTCACTGGGGACGTGTGGACTGGAAGGTCACCTCTTTGGCTCCATCTCCCACAGCAGCTGTTTTTTGGGAGGTGAGTGAAGCTAGTGTCACTTCCCCTTTCACACACTGTCTCCCTGTGGAGGGCTGCAGCTCGTCCCTCAGCACTTTTCACTCCTCAGCTCTCGATAAGCACGCCCTCTTTCCCAATGCCGGCTTTGCTATTGCTCATAGGTTACCCAAGGTCTAACTATCGGTTTATGCCCATTTTATAGCTGGATGGTGGTGGGGCCAGGAAATGATCCCAGACCCCTGACCCCATACCTAAGCCTCTGCTGAGCTGCCACGCTTGCTGTGATGTCAGCAGACTCATTTTGGAGTTGGGCGGGGGGGAGGGGGAGGGAGCTCTCTTGCTGGTAGGACTAGAAAAGATAGGAAAGGGTGCAGGAAGAAGATAGGGCAAACAGGGGCATTTTACCACTCATCAAGCTAAGAATAATACAGATCAATTTTTTTAAAGTAAATAAAGGTACCGGTGGCTAATGGATTGTGGATTGTCATCCTGTGAGACCTGCTGGAAGTGTCAACTAGCTCCCCCTTTGGAGTAGGCAGGTGAACAGGTCAAAGGAGGCTAGTGACTTGGGAGAAATGATCCCTAACCTTGGCTCTTGGGAATTTCTGGAGGTTCAAGACATCAAGCAGGTGCCCAATGAGGACTTCCCTGCCTCATTAAGGGGAAATACCCAAACAAATGACCTGGATTTAAGTCCCAGATCAGCCACAAACTCATCAGGTACCCCTGGACATTTTTCTTATCCTTTTTTGGCTCCAGTTTCTTCATTTGCTACACACAGACACACATGCATGCACATGTGCACACACACACACACACCACACACACACACGTGCACACACACGCACACACACACGCACCACACACACAAACACCACACACACACACACGCACACACACACACACCGCACACACAAACACCACACACACACACCACACACACACACCACACACACACACACACGCACACAAACACACACACACACACCACACACACACGCACACACACACCAGCTCCACCCTGCACTGATGTAGGGTGTCGGGAGCTATGTTGGTAACTTTCATATTTTAATCTCCTGACGAGGACATGGGCTTTTGAAAACATGGCTCATGTGCTTTTAGCTTTAAAGTTTACAAAGAACTTTCCCGTTCATTATGGAGAAAACTGTTCCCCCATTTTTCAGATGAGGAAATCTGAGGTCCAGAGAGGACTAACTTCCTCATGTCCCCCCAACCCACTAGAGTGAGCATTCTAAAGCACAAATCTGATGCCGATACTCCCCTGTTTCAAGGACCCTGCCACTGCCCTCAGAGAAAAAATAAAGTGTGCATGCGTGTGTAAATGTGCACGTGTGCACACACAAATGTTTATGTGTGTGTGCGTGTTCATGTTTCT
>NW_007731515.1:144292-146071 GCF_000696425.1 Galeopterus variegatus
TGTGTAAATGTGCACGTGTGCACACACAAATGTTTATGTGTGTGTGCGTGTTCATGTTTCTGTGACCATGTGTATGGTTGTGCATGCTTGTGTACATATTCACGTGTACATATGTGTGTGCATATATTGCACATTTATGTGTGCATATGTGTGTGCGGTGTGCATGTGCATTTCTGTAAAATCTGGCCCCCACTCACCTCTCTAGTCTGAATTCTCATCACTCTCTCCTATGTCCCCACACCTGCACCTGCTGTGCCACCAGACTGAACTACAGGTAAGTACCTCACTGCTCTGTGCNAAAAAAAAAGGTAATAAATACTCAAAACTCATCACTACTTAATTATTTCACTATTACCTAATCTCTCAAGGTTATTTACACCTATTGTACCTATATGGTGGAAATACCATATAAGGATGTACTGCTGTGCATCTCTTCCCAGCTCTGTGTTCAAGTGATACCATGTTGGTAGCTTGAAATCAGCTATGGTGGGAATAGAAATTGACACACATTACAAATCAAGGCTTAATTTATATTGCTCTGTTGTTCATCNTTGGTTCAGGTTGGTGCCTCTCCTGTGCTTCCCACCTTGGTGGAGCAAATCCCACTATTCTGGAAGTATCCATCCCCATAGGTTCTGAGATCTACTGTCCTTGAATCCCCAGCCCCCAGCACTGTGTGGTCCAGGACATGAGAGCTTTCAGGAGGTTCTCTCGTGGGCCCAGCCAGGTCAAGCTCAGTGGGGCTGTCTCTTTAAGGCAGCATACCCTGGACAAATCTCTCTGGAGGGTAATAGAAATAATAGCTGTGCTAGTTAAGCCCGTGAACAGAGAAACTTTAGGATGTGGCTTTCCAATGAAATGATTCCTCTTCAATATAAAATTGTTCATGATTTTTATTGTAAACATCTCAGGGCTTCCCATCCAAACACATGACTGTGCATGCTCAAATAGCTGCACTCTGGAGGAATAAAAGGCTTGGAGGAGCCATCCTTGCTGCAGACCCAGCTGGTGCAGCTGCCCATATGGGGCTCCCAGGTCTTGTGCCCCTACCCAGACCAGACAGTCCTGACCAGCACCTGACAGCTCATATTCTGGCAGAAAGTGGTGGGGGAGGGCCCTTCCTGTCCTGAGGAGGGACATAAGAGGTAGGGTGAGACTCAGTCCCATCCAGTCACTAGATTCTGAGTTCAGAGCTACCCAGAGCATGTCCAGCTTTGCCTGGAATACATTTAATCTGCCTTAAAGCTGAGGCCTGGGGACCTTGGTTCTGCAAGGAGGCCTAATGGCAGGGTTGTGCTGAAGCTGGTGAACACTGGGCCCTGGGAACTGACTATTAAAATTTCAGGAATTTTGCAAGCAGGTTGTTAAACAGAGCCATCATTAAAAATTAAATTATATAAACTTACACTCAAATAACTTCTATTAGAAATGAAGGTAACTGGGGGTAGGGGTAAAGAAAAAAAGAAATGAAGGTAGCAGAGGAACTTTTTTCTATGATGCTACAATGTTAGATTCCATCACACATTTGTCAAAACCCATACAATGTAAAAGCACCAAGCGTGAACTCTATGGTAAACTATGGACTTAGAGGGATAATGACGTGTCAATGTAGATTCACTGATGGCAACAAATGTACTGCTCCTGTGTGTGACACTGACAGTGGGGGAAGTAGCGCACGTGTGGGGACAGGAATATATGGGAACTCTCTGTTCTTCTCACACAATGTTGCTGTGAGCCAAAAACTCCTCTAAAAAATAAAGTTTATTGATTAAAAAAAAA
>NW_007731515.1:146951-153638 GCF_000696425.1 Galeopterus variegatus
ATAATCATATACATTGTATATTGACAAAATAAAAATTTAACGAAAAAAAAAAAAAAAGAGATGCAGAATAAACTTAGTGTGTCATGTCTACATCTTTGACATTATGAATAGCCCCCAAATTGAAGACATATTCTTCCAGCATTTGAAAACTATTACCTGAGTCAGCAAAGAAGTTGCTGATATCATTAATACCAGTGAAGTCTTTAGTATTTTGCTTTTGCCTTACTTGTTAACATAAATGCAAATGTCAACCAACATTGCTGTTGGAAATGTGTTCATTCATCAGTTGAAACTACAGGTTGGCAACAGATATGGAAATTCAACAAAAATCAGTGAAAACATTCTATGAGAATCAACTAGCTGTGCTGCATTTACAGTAAAGAGTATGGTATATTTTATTATTTGCAAATCGTGTACTATACATCTTTCATATTAGTAAAATTTATAATAAGCATTTACTTACACACCATTAGAAGCTTGGGAGAGGCTGCTTGACTTCTCTCTCTGTCCCTTAAGACAAAAGGTGAAGGAAGCAGATCATGTGCTTCCAAATCGGACAGGTGCATCACAAGAGCCTCCTGTAGGCCAGCACCGTGCCAGACATTCCCCCACTCGACAGTCACCGTGACCTCTGAGGGAGGTATCTTAGTTTAGACTCCCTTGAAAGCTCATCTTGAAACAAGGTCTGTTTATCTGAGGAGGTGATAACAAGGTCTGGCAGGTGATCCCAGGAAACACCAGCAGGAAGTGGGGAAGGCAGCCTGTAAAAGCATGTGCTATCAAGCCAGTTACGACTGCTGCAACTGGAGCTGGGGCCTTCCGGGGGACGCTGGGGGCAGGGTAGCACTTGCACTCAGGACTGTCCCACGCAAGGCACAGGAGTGCTGGGATGCTGATACATTATCTCCTGATCGTCATTGGTTGAATGCTACTCTGGGATAGTGTTAATTCGTAATTCATTATATTTGGTTCCCATATTACAACGTGGGGACTCCATTTTTTTTTTTTTTTTTTTCTGTGAGAACAAAGATAAGCTCATGTCTCCCTGGAAGGGGATGAGACAACCAATTCCAACTGTCTGAAATGAAAAGCTGAGGAGGCAAGGGGCAGCTTCACTCTCTCCAGGACATGGTTTCTCTCCATGTCTCCAGCCTCTTTCCCCTGGTCTTGCTGTGTTCTCAGAAGGCTCCCCTCGTGCAGGTAAGGCGGCTGCCCCAACCCACCTTGACATGCGTCTGGTTCAAGTCCATTGAGAAAGAGGGAAAGCCCCTACCCAGACACACTCAGGAAAGGCAGGGATGAGCTCTGGCTGGGCCTGATTGTCCTGGCTGAGTCACGCGCCCACCTCTGTGGACCAATTGTGTGGCCAGAGGAAGGTGATGCTCTGACTGGCCGGATTTGTATCTCATGCCTCCTTCCTGAGGGGCTCATGCAAAGGAGGAGGAAGGAGAGGATTCCACTCACCTGTAAGACCAGCCCCGACAGCGAATGGGGTGCCTTGCGTCTAGCCCCATTGCCACTTACTATGCTCTATAAATTCTATTGCATTTGTCCATAAAGTATACTGAAGACATTAAAAAGGACAGTAAGGTGAAGGCCCTGTAACAACATGCAAAATGCATCCTATATATAAATGCTCCTCAATTGATCATGAGGTTGCATCCCAATAAAACTCATCATAAAGTGGGAAAGTCATAAGTCGAACCATCAGAAGTTCAAATGCTCCTTGACTTACAGTGGGGTTAAGTCCTGATAAACCCATTGTAAAGTTGAAAAATCATAAGTCAAGCCATCTCATATCCAGAAGCTCCTTGGTTTATGATGGGGTTACGTCCCAATAAACCCATCATAAAGTCAAAAAATTGCAAGTCAAACCATTGTAAGTTGGGGACTATCTGCATAATAAGTGAAAAAATAGCAGAATATGACCCTGAACCTACACTAAATTTTCCTGTCTGGGTATATACTTACCTTTGTAAAGTTCATGAAGATTGGGGATGTAGGGATCCTGTGTTGTTCATTGCTATAAAGGCACCTGGACTGATGCCTGGAGTATAGCTGTTGCCCAATATATATTAGATAAATGCCTTAATTAGAAAAGAGCATGGGCACATAAGGGAGGGAAGAGTTGGCTTGTAAAGGGGTGGGAAATATGCAGTCCTCTGCACCTGCCCCTAACAGTGTTTCTAGTTGTACATTACTTCACTGTAATAAGTGGATAGCAAATAAGGAGAAACAATGAATGCCAAGCACAAGTTGGGTACCTAATTACAGCCAGACCAGGTTACCAGAAAGGCTCAGAAAAATGCTTCGAGATAGGCTGGAGGTACTGATTGCTTATATTGCAATTGCCCTGGGCAATTTAGATATCAACTTTATATATCAGCTCATTTAATCCTCCCAACAACTCTACTGACGAAGGAACTATCATCATCATCCCCATTTTATAGATGAGGTAATGGAGGCACAGAGAAATCTCAATGCCATGTCCAAGTCACATGGGTGGAGTTGCTGCTAGACCAGTGTTCCTCCAACTTTAATGTGCACGCTGTGGATGAGACAGACCCACTTCCAGCCCTGACAGACTTACAGTCTAGTGCAGAGTTTTTCAGACCTAAATGTGCACCTGGGATCTCGTTAAAAGGCAAATGCTGATTCAGTAGGTCTGGGGTGAGGCCTGAGATTCTGCATTTCTTACAAGCTCCCAGCGAGATCTGCTGGCCCATGTCTTGCAGCTTCAGTAGCAAGGTGCTATACTATGTCTTGAGAACAAGGACTTCTTTCAGGGCTAAACACAGGTGGCCTGGGCCAGAAAGGGGCTGCATAGGTGAGCAGAACAGAGTTAGGCCCAAGGAGAACTTCTGCTAGACATGAACTAACTATGTCTCTTACCACACTTGCCCACCCAAGTGTAGTGTGATCTGACTGAGCCTGGCCATCTCATACCTCCCCTGTGTATCCCAAAGCCCCTGAACCTGAAGGTTCTGGTCCCTGTCCTGGCCCCAGCAGCTTCCTGCTACTGGCCTCCCCCACTCCTGTGCAGTCCCCTCCTATGTGGCCGAGCTCACCCTCCCCCATGGTAGCCCCTCACTTTCCTGGACCACTCTGGCTCTTCAGAGCTGCTGTGGGAAGTCCCAGCCAAGAAGGAGGCCCACAATCCCCATCCAACCCTAACCCTCTCACAGTTCCCATGCAGGAAGCTCTGACTTGGGGTGTGGTATGGAGTAAGCTGGGTTCCTCTGCCCCAGCCTCACTGAGGTCTTTGCACATCTCAGTTTCCACGTTTGTAACATGGGAGGTTGGCCCTTCCACCTCCACCCTCCTATCGCTGTTGGTAGATGCTGGAGTGGACGCCTCAGGTTTCAGGCATACTGCTCTCTCTTTTGACATGCACCAAAGCAAGACTTTCCCTGCTCTCCCAGGTCCAGCAGTGCCCTTGCTGTGCTGAAAGGACCAGCATGGATCCTGCATGTCACACTCTTAAAGTCAAAGAGGGAGATGTCTTCCTGGGAGCCCCTCAGGCTGGAGGGCTGGCTCTGGGTTTCGATCAGCAAATGTGGCTTTTGCCAAAAGCCCATCCCTCTTCCCTCCTTCCTCTCCTATACTGCTCCTCACACCTGTGGTGGGGTGACAGGTGTGGGGTGGGCAAAAGGGGCGTGGAGAAAGTATCTGGTACACAGTAGAGGTTAATATATGTTTGTAAAATGGACCAATTAATAAGTGGATTCTGGTTTGTTCAATATTCTGTAATCAAACTTCATGAATCCTTGTCCTGGAGGATGGACTGGCATGGGCTGCATCTTCTGCTGTAACTCTAAGGTCTGGTATGCAGTAGTTACTTGATAAATGTTTATTTTGAATGAAGGGACTGAATGGTCGAAGGGAGATAAGGAAGCTTTCTTTCCTTCTGAAAGAAAGGAGGAAAGGAAGAAGCCAATCATCTCAAAGCTGACAAGAAGCATCTCAATTACTCAAGGATGGGACAGGGAGTTAGAATTCAGCAATAACTTGTGTGCAGAAGAAGGGTTTTCACCAGCAGTGAGTTCAAGGTGATCCCTGCTGTAAGTTATCTGCTAAGGGAGTAAATGCCCACTCAGGATGCATTAATCGATATACAAAACTTAAAAGGAAGGAAGTGGTTTTTTCTCACTCAACTTCATTTTTGCCATCCTTGGAGAATTGTCCTCCATTCTGAGAGCTGCTATTTAAGAGAAGCACTGGTAGACTGGAAGAATCCCAAGGAAAGAGAGCCAGGGACCTGAGATAGAACCACCTGAGAGCAGCTGAAAGAATATCTGGGGATAATTAACTTTAAGAAGAGAAAACTCAGCACCCAAAAGTAATGTCTTGCAATAGTCAAAGAGCAGTCCTGGGAAGGTTGAACTGAACATTCTTTATTGCAGCCAAAACATGGTAGAAATGCTATGGAGAGTCATTTTTAGGGTTAATATAAAGAGGAATTTTATGACAGCAAAGTTATCCAAGAGTGGGAGAAGCTGTCTCCTAAGATAGTGAGTTCAGGGCATAAGAGTACAAATGTCCATTGAAAGAGCTGCTACAGCACTTTTTTTGAACAAGACCACAAAGGCACAGGCACCTAAAGCAAAAATACAGAAATGGGACTACATCAAATTAAAAAGCTTCTGCACAGCAAAGGACACTATCAACAAAGTGAGAGACAACCTACAGAATGGGAGAAAGTGTTTGCCAACTACACATCAGACAAGGGGCTAATATCCAGAATACGTAAGGAACTCAAACTACTTGATAGCCAAAAACAAATAACCCAATTAAAAAGTGAGCAAAGGACCAGAATAGACATTTATCAAAAGAAGACATACAAATGGCCAACAAGCACACGAAAAAATGCTCAAAATCACTAATCACTGGGGAAATATAAATTAAAACCATAATGAGATATCATCTTACCCCAGTCAGAATTGCTATTATCAACAAGACCAAAAATAACAAATGCTGGCTAGGATGGGGAGAAAAGGGAACCCTCCAATGTGGTTGGTGGGAATGTAAATTGGCAAAGCCATCGTGGGAAACGGTATGGACGTTCCTCAGAGAACTAAAAATAGAATTACCTGACTTATGACCCAGCTCTCTAACTACTGGGTAGAGACTCAAAGGAAATAAAATCAATATATCAAAAAGAGATCTGCACTTCATCACAGCACTGTTCACAATAGTCCAGAGATGGAGTCAACCTAAATGCTCATCAATGGATGAATGGATAAAAAAAAAACCCTGTGGTATATATACACATGGAATCCTACTCAGCTATAGAAAGGAATGATATCCTCTCCTTTACAGCTACTTGGATGGAACTAGAAACCATCATGTTAAATGAAGTAAGTTAGGCACAGAAAAACAAATACCACATGATCTCACGTATATGTGGAATCTAATTTAAAAAAAATAAAGTAGTTCTCGTAGAAGTAGAGAGCAGAATAAAGGTTACCAGAGGCTGGGCAGGGAGCGGGTGGGAAGAGGAGAAGGGGTGGACTAACAGGTATGAAACTGTGCTATCCACCCTAAGTGAATCACCGTGCAGTATATATACGTATTGAAACAACACACTGTACCCCACATAAATAAATATAAATAAAATTTTTTAAAAAAGAAAGAAAGAGCTGTCACAGAGATAATTCAGCAGAATAATCAGGCCATTAGTTTAAAGCTCAGTAGACTGAATTTAGAAATCTGGCTCTGGTTAGGCAATAATAAAGAGAATGACAAAAATCAGTGAAATAGAAAAAATGACAACAGCAACAGAAAAAAAAGATAAACTAAATCAAAAGCTATTTCTTCGAAAAGATTAATTGATAGATAAGGAAGCACAAATAAAATACAAAATAAAACTGAGGAAAATACCTATTGATACAACAGAAATTCAAACATAATTAAAAAGTGTTATCAAAATTCAAAGCTAATGCATTTTGAAATCAAGAAAAAAGGGCAAATTTTTTAAAGAATAAAAAAAGAGCAAAATTTGTTCAAAAAGAAACAGTGATTTTGAATAGACCAGTATGCATTTTAAAGAAATTAAAATGATAATCTAAGTCCCCTCATCACATAAAGTCCTAGGCCCAGATGGTTTCATAGGTGAGGTCTACCAAATTTTCAAGATACAGAAAATTGTCTTATACAAGTCATTCCAAAAAGAGGAAAAGAACTAAAGATAACATTTTATCAGGCTAATTTCCTCTTGATTCCTAACCTAAATAAGCTCAATATTTTAAAAAAAAAGTATAGATTCATAGAAAAACTAACAGAACCAACAAATTATTGGAACTAATAAGAAAGTTTAGCAAGGTTGCTAAATACAAAAGCAACTTTGAAAAACTCAATAGATTTCTCTACATGAACAGTAAACAAACAGAAAATATAATTTTAAGAAATATACTATTCACAAGAACATAAAGCCATCAAGTGTTTAGGAAGTAAACTAAATGGAAAGCTCATGACCTCTAGGAACAAAAAAAAAATGTTTCTACTCTATTAAAAGAAATGTCAAATTTTTCCAAATCGACCCCAGTTTAAATTCAAATTACTTTTTTTGAGGAACTCAACAAACTTATTGCAGAATATATTTTGAAGAATAAGAGTCTGTGAATAGCAAAATCAACTGAGAAAAAGAGGGGCAAAGAGGCGTGTCTCACTGTCAGGTGCTGACATCCC